>NC_086241.1:64627986-64765486 GCF_036321145.2 Pelmatolapia mariae
TGAAATTGGAGATAATCCATGCGTCTAAGATTGATCGATACGAACACAGAATCAGACACAAACACAGATTTCTGTAGGGTATACAGTAGTTGCAGTTGACATTGTCATTTGATAATGATGGTCTATGAACAGAGGATAGAAGAGATCAGATTATTTTGTAGGGTGAAGTATGTTCAGCTAATTAATGTAATAAATTTTGATGAAGCTTTTCACTTTAGCTGGTATTTAGACAGCTCAGCATAACAAAAGCTAATACTTTGCTAATGTATTGATTATGTTATAGTCCATTGTTTATTTTCTTCTTTCTGTTATTTCTTCACTAAGCCATTTTGTTTTTCAGTGTGTGTCTGTCATATTTTTTTTTAATGAAATATAAAGTAGGTTTGATCCTCCATTACACTACTCTTTTCTCATGCTCCCAGGTAGTTTTTCCTGTTCACAAATGTTGTCATAAGTTTAGGAAAGTATCACAACTGTCACAGAAGTTAAATAATCCTGTAAAAAGCATCCTGAGTCCTGTCACAGTGTCCACAAAGCCACTCTTCATTCACTGTCAAGTCACAGTCGCAGTTTTTAGGTAGAAGATTGTTCAGTAGAATCACATCCATTGCTAAAGTTTTGCTACACTGTGGAAAGATGAAAAATGAAGTTATTAATGTGATTGTACAACTTGAAATTTCATTTAACGTTTAGATTTGTGAAGAGACTTCACTGCCAGGTGGAATCCATTGTGAACTTTATTTTAGCTAATCCAAACAGACTAAACCCCACTGTTCCCACCACTTTTGGAGCCTGCTAACTATCTAAGGATCATGCTAATGCTCAACTAGCTTCTTTAGCAAGCAGCGACCAGCTGCCATGCCAGGAAATTGCAGCATTGTAGCTTTCTTACTAACTCTGCTAATGATGAGCAGAAATTTAATTATATGTGTGTTTTATCCTTGTTCTTTATTACACTTTAACAATGCATTGCCACTGCCAAAATTTATATGTTCTGATACAAGAGCAAATTCTTCTTTAATTAGGAAATTGATGGGAACTGTGGGAACAGGGTCTTGGATGTGGATGCAGTTGTTTTTGTGATAAATCTAAGAATGCATCTGGGGTGCAGCGTTTATCCAGAGAAGAGCTGCTTTATTACAAAAAAAAGCTGTATAAATCTACAATCAGTTTTTAACTGTTGACCTGTCTAGAAGAACAACGCAAAATATAATTTCCACAAATGCTGGCTGATCCCATATTAAGGAAGGGCCACTGCTTCTGTGCCACATATTTGAATGAATGAGGCTACAAGTATTTGAAATCAAAGTGGAAACAACTCTGTCCATTTCACACTTTGTCTTTCCAAAGCGTGAAATGTGCATGCATGCAGAAGTTGTAGTAAAAGCAGAGGGAGATCATTTATTTCAAGTCAAAATGAAAATAACCACGAGAAAGCATTTAAACAGATATTATTAACACATTTATATGTAAATACACATTAGCCACCTAGCTTCACAGTTTCTGGCGATTAAGGACCTGTTTTTTTTTTTTGTTGGGTTTTTTTGTTTTTACTAACAATGTCTTGGCTTTAAATATCTCCCCCTGCTGGTAACGGTAAGTTCCGCATGCGTCCATTTCATGCATTTCAGCAATCATAGCCATATTTGGAGTAAAATTAAGCATGCTTTTTTTTTTTTTTTAACTTTTTTAAATGGAAATAACAACACCAATTCTTAATATCAAACAATGAAGAATTATTTTGAAGTACAAATCATGCTAAGATATTCTAGCATATGCCTACATTAAATAAATAAAATAGGGTCCTGGAAATGAGCATAACAGGTTCCCCATAAGTTGTTGGAAGTAGCTGCTCTCTATCCATCCATTCTCATCTGCTGTTTAATTCAGGGCCATGGGGGTGCTGTAGGCCGAGAGGTAAGGTACACCCTGGACAGGCTGCCAAACTGTCACTGGGCTAACGCTGAGAACACACAACAATTCACAGCGAGGGCCAATTTAGAATCACCAGTTAACATAATACTAGTAACTGAATGTCTTTGAGTGTGGGAGGAAGCTGGTGTACCAGAGAGAATCCAAGCAGACCATTGAAACTCTACATAAAAATGCAGAGTGGAGTGGATTCGAACCCAGGACCTTCTTGCTACAAGACAACAATGCTAAGCACCACACCTCCCATAACTAGCTGCAATTTTCTTTATTTGACAACAAACACAAATTGCAATTTTTACCTGGAATCTAAACTGCTCAAAGTTCTCAAAACCCCAAGTCTTCAAATTCACTGGAGATCTTTGAAATTAAAAACAAAACAAAACAAAAGGATGATAATTTATGTGGTGACAGCAATATGTTGTTTTGGGTTTTTTTTTTTTCGCCACTTCTGACTTATATGGGGCGCCGTTTGTAAACTGAAACATGCCGAAATTAACGGCAACATTCTTCCACATTTAGCTCTAAATCTTACAAAAACATGTTTGTTCAAGTCATTTTTTTACAACATTTAGTAAAATATTTGTAACTTTTTATATTTAAAACACCATTTTAAATGTTAAATCTAAATGTTAAATCTAAATGTTAAATCTAAATATTATATTTAAATCTAAATGTTATGGGAAACTAAATATTTAGCTAATACGCAAATTTATTGTACGGGTCAACAGAAATACCAAAATAAAAGCTTCAAGAAAACCTCCCGCGCTAAAGTGTGCCGGTCGTGGTCAGGTTGTGTGTCTGCACTCCTCTCACGGTCACTTTTCACTGCCATGAGCTGCTTCACCTATTCCCTACCAGCATGTCCAGCGATTTAGCTGAAAACATTGGAAGAGCCGTTTTGTCAGCCATCCAAAGATTCAGTGGTAGTGCAGCCTCAGTAGCTGCATTCTCCACCTCACAATCGCCGCAGCACTTGGTAAGTTTATTGTATAGAACTTTGGACGGGTTGATAGCAGTGTTAGCTAAACTAGCAAAGCTAAATTACTTAGCTAGTCCTCAATTATTTTATTTGGTAGGCAGCAGACAGAGATTGAACATCATACAACTCTATTTATTTATTTGGTAGGTAACAGTCGTTCTTGATGTAAATGTTTCCTTAGGAATCCAGCAATGCACCCGGACCAAGTAGACCTGCCGTCTCCACTGGGATACCATACCGCTCGGTAGGCCTTCTTACACATATCATTTAGCTGACTGGTTTTTGTAAATGATAAATTGACTGGTTTTGATATACAGTCAGGTTCATAAATATTTGGATAAAGACACATTTTCTAATGTTGCTTCTGTGCATTACCGGAATGAATTAAAAATGAAACGACTCCAATGCAGTTGAAGTGCAGACTTTCAGTTTTAATTCAATGGGTTGGACAAAATGATTGCATAAAAATGTGAGGGGAAAAAAAGTATTTTGTAAACACAATCCTATCATTTCAGAGGCTCTAAAGTAATTAGACAAATTAAATAACTGAAAATAAAATGATCATTTCTATTACTTTGTTCAAAACCCTTTGTTGGCAATGACAGCCTGAAGTCTTGAAGTCATGGACACCACCAGATGCTGGCATTCCTCCTTACTAAGGCTCTGCCAGGCCTTTACTGCATTGGCTTTCAGTTGCTGTTTGTTTGTGGGCCTTTCTGTCCTAAAATTAGTCTTCAATAAGTGAAATGTATGCTCAATTGGGTTAAAATCCAGTGACTGACTTAGCCATTCAAGAATATTCTATTTCTTTACTTTAATAAAGTCGTGGGGTGCTTTCACTGTATGTTTTGGGTCATCGTCCATCTGCATTATTAAATGCCGCCCAATCAATGTGACTACTTTTAGCTGGACTTGAGCAGACAGTATTTCTCTGAACACATTCTGCTGCTTCAGTCCTGTGTCACATATTCAGTAAACACTACCAGTGCCACTGGCAGCCATGCATGCCCAAACCTTCACACTGCCTCTGCCATGTTTTACAGATGATGTGGTATGCTTTGGATCATGAGCCGTTCCATACCTTCTCAATACTAGAGGTTGATCTTGGTTTTATCTGTCCAAAGAATGTTTTTCCAAAATTTTGCTGGCTTTTACTAGATGTTTTTTTAAATTTTTTTTTTGTTAAGTCCTTTCTAGCCTTTCTATTCTTGAGGCTTATGAGTGGCTTTCACCTTGCAGTGAACCCTCTGTATTAGGGCTGTTCGATATGACAATATATATCAGATGATGATATGAAAACATCTATCGTTTCATATTATACGCTATCATTTGTTCTGTGGTGTCGCAAAATACTTAAACAAAAAACTTTACAATACAAAAAACTTTTTACTGCAATATTTTTCATTGTTTTGATGGTCACTGTAGTGGCTATATTAATTTCTTAAAGTTCTCTCTTTCTCTAATATTTAAAGTGACCACACTACGCACGGACAAGCAACTATTTTTACCTGTACTTTCGTTAGCAGCAACGATAGTTAAACCATCGTGTGGCTCCGCTGTCCGCTTGTCTATTTTCCACATAAACCTTTCACAATAAAGCTCAAGATCCTGTTGAGACTTTTTAAAATAAACTGAAATGATATGCATTTATTCTGAAACATCAAATTTAAGAATATACATCAAGCAAATCACCTCAAATAAAAACATGAAGTTACTATAACTGGCGCTTACAGTCACCATGTGGATGCAGGCACAGAGAATACCAGCATGGCCAGTGAAGATGAGGCAGAACCAGGTAGCTCCAAACAGAAGGACCAGTCAAAACAAATTGAGAACCTTATTCCTAAATGAGGGGCCCCCTCTGTAGCATGGACATGGTTTAGTTATGAAAAGTCTGACACGGACCAGAAAACTGTACTATGCAAATTATGCCGCAAACTGGTCCCCACCTCAGACTCAAACACAGCAAATCTCTTCTACCACCTACACAAGAATCATTATGGATGAGAAGCAAAAAAGAACCATCAGGTGCTCAAAATAAACCTTAGAGTCAAATGTTAGAACAGGCTTTCCCCCACAGCACGCCCTGTAATAAATACTCACAAAGAAATGGCGGCCGTTATAACTTATGTCTAAAAATATATCGTTTCATGCATCGGTCCAAAAACTCGACTCCAGGTACACGAAATTGTTGTCTGTTCACAGTACCATTTTCAAAATGCAAACACTACATCCCAAATCAATTCCAGACCTTTTATCTGCTTAATTGATAATGACATCATCATTTTTATATGGATACCCTAAATTAAAGCTGAGTCTGAACATCATGTCCATGGTATAATTATGATTGGAATATGTTTCAGTAAACGGGCAACAAAATAAAACTTGTTGGGGTCCAAATACACATTGACCTAACTGCAGGCCTTTTCTACTCTAACTGAGTGCTCAAAACACTTTATACAACAGGTCTCATTTACCCATTCACAGGCACAGGTTAATACAAGCACTTTTTCTGTCCAACATTCACACACAGTCATACTCAGATAAACCCACTGGGAGCTGTAGATTAGAGCACCTGGGGACTGAATCACCAACTTGACCAACAATCACCAAATGCTAATCTACAAGATAAAAAAGGTTCAGTTTTCTGTGTAATGGGTAGACAATAGTAAGATAGTCTGAGTCGACAGTTTTTGTTTTTTAATGAACAGATAACAGAAACCTTACGGATGTATTGTAATGCATAGGTGTCTCTGTATCTGTGTTTGAATTCATTTCAGGTTCCTCTTCCATCAGTTCCTCAAGATCATGTGACATGCTCACGTTTTGTGAGGAAAAAACAAGACCTGCAAACACTATACAAAAGATGTTGTGTGCTTGCCCTTGTCTTCAGCATCAACGTTTCTTGCACTGAGAGGAGATTCAAGAGAAAAACTAGCACAAGATGGCCTTATTGGGAAGATCTCCTTTACATCTGACTGGTCTGAAGCACAACTTAGAGAAGAAATAGCAGCAATCTTCAGAAGAACATTTGCACTGTCAACTGGCCAGACATTCCCTTTTGAGTATTTGAGTACAATTAGAGGATGTAAACGACTAATGAAACCAAATGTTTCTAGCAGTTTTCTTTGGGGTGGCCAAGAAGTTGGCTCGATTTGTTCCTCCACCTGCCTCTATATAATGGCAGGGATACAAAAACCTGCACAGATAAACATTTTATATTGCAGTGCAGAAATATTTGTCTAAAAAGTGAGTCTGTTCCCTTAACGTAATTTTATTAATTAATATTGCACTTTTAGCAGGTGTAAACAGTTTTTAGTGCAGCCATGTGCCTTTGTGTTACCAGTGATTTGGTGCAACTGTATTTGATTTTATGTAGAACGTGCTTTCTTTTCCCTCAGGAGGAACCAGACGAGCTTTCTGATAGTGACTTTGAAAGTCCAGTCTGCCGGAGAAGACGAGGTATGTGACGTGAATGAAAACCTAGTGAGGTTCTAAGCTCAGTGACCAGTTAGATTTTGTTACTGCAGTGAGTAGTAATTCCTGGGGGGTTTGTTTGATGAGAGCATCATTAATTTGTCCGATTTTAATGTTTACGGATCATCACAGGTGATTACAGCCAAGGAGGAATATGTGCCCAACTTTCACTTGAACTAATATAAGGATATATAAAGGCTCTGTTAACATTATGAAACAAGTCATGCTGACCTTCTTTCCTTTATTCAGTGCATCATGCGTTGCTTACATCACCAGGTGAAAGTGAGGCCAAGCATCAGGAAACAGAGGGCTGCACTCAGGAGAGTGAAAATGAGGGACAGGCAGATGTTTCCATATAATGTGGCAGAATTTGTGTAAGCTGTTGTCTAGGGGTTAAAGAAATCCTTCATTCTAGATGTTGTTTAGGATATTGTTTCGATGCAGGTTTCCAATTTGCATTTTTTTGTTTGTTTGTTTGTTGAATCACTGCAACTTTAGGATTTACATGTAATCTTTTTTTTTTTTATTATGTAGTGTGATAAATTCTTCAATGCTGACAAGTTTTATGATTTCTAATATCCCTTGTCTACTTCGCCCTCTTTTTCTGGAGGAAGATGAAGCTCTTGAAGAGGCAATTCAGCGTAGCCTCCTAGAAGAGTCTGATAGACAGAATGAAGTTCATATTTCAAGGTAAGATTTGAAAGTAACCTTTGAATATCTTATTTGCATCTTTACTTGCATCATTTTTTTGAAGTTACACTATTACAAAGGTATTTTCAAATCAAATCACTTTTATTGTCACATCACATGTGCAGGTACACTGGTACAGTACATGTGAGTGAAATTCTTGTGTGCGAGCTTCACAAGCAACAGAGTTGTGCAAAATACAATAATGTAAAACAAGCAAAATATAAAAATGGCTAATCTAAAAAGTAATAAATATATGTACAATATGTAAAGGTATTTTTTGACTAATTTAATATGGACTATCACAACATAATTATCTGTTGTAACTATGTGCACTTGAGTCAAATGTATAGCAAATTTCCATTTTTCCCCAAGATCTGTTTGTCAGTCCCATTTTTATATAGGTCTTTTAAGAAGCTCAACAAAGAAGAAATTGAAGGTCTTCTTAGAGATCATAGTGAGAAAGTCATTACACCAGGATCAAGACAACTCCATATCAGTCGAGCCAATGTGTGGTCGACTGCTTTGCGTCAGTTCAAGAGACACCCGTTTTTATAATGTTATAAACACAACAACCACCTGATCTGAACATTGTTTGACAGAACATTAACAAGTGAATAAATGACTACAGATAACAAATCTGTTATGTCTGAAACAGTAAAAAATAAATAAATAAATAATTTTTTTTACAATTTCGACATGTCTGTCAGTCTCAAGATATCAGTTGGGGTCTGTACAGAATATACTTTTTTTGTGTGTTATTTTTCAGCTACACCAAATGGATGCACACTGAAATTTAACATCCTACACTTGCAAAAAGGAGTATATCGAACCATTGGGAGGATGTTGTCCACGATAATAGTGCAAGGTGGAGAAGCACCTGCCTTTCTCTCTCCACATGTAGTAGACTACATTGTGTCAGGTGTACTTGAAGAATGTCTCCTAACACCGGATGATATAGGTGATCCTGAGTTAAGGGAGAATCTGAAAAAGGTGAATTGCAATATTATAACAAGTATATTGTAATATTTCCTATATTCACAAGTCTTCTTGTCTTCTTTTATAATTGCCTAGCCATAGTTTTGCTATAATAAATACACTGTTGGTTATTAGAGGCAACTCCATGTATTATATTTTCAGTTTGTTTCCTTTTTGTTAAAAAAAAAAACTTATATTAGTGAAATACAGCCAAATAAACCAAACAAAAATGTTTGAGTCAAATTAAAATGAACCATCTGCAGTATTTGTGTACACTGGTAAAAAACAAACATTTAAAGTGTTTTTCTTAAATATTTAGGTTGTAAATGCAACAACTCAACATGATTTGGAGAAAGCAGTCAGCTGCTGTGACTCATGGCGATATCAAGTTGAAGGTCTTCCACTCACAGTCATCATGGCCAATAAAGATCTGTTTGTGAAAAATGCAGCTCTATACCTTGCAATCCTGCAACGGCAAAGCTGTTTTGATCAACTAACTGATGGCTTGTCCTACTATGGAGTGAGATTTATATTTGTTCTGTATCAATTAGTCATTATTTTATAATAAGCATTTAGAGTGAGCTACTTTTTGTATTTAAAACTGGAATTTAACCATTATTTAAACTTTTCTGTCTAGATTTTATCACTCCTGAGAGAGAACCCCAGTTTGCGTGTTCTGCTTTACCTATTGGGGGAGGACAAAGATCTGACAGCCAGTTTAATTGCTGAGGTTCTCAGGCCAAGCTATTCTGTCCTTGGGAGCAACAGAAGAGTTAGAGTGGAGCTGATGGTGGTCAAATTTCGGGAATTTCTCCAGTGTGTCGAAAGTAAGCAGAAATTCACATAGAATGTAGTCTGGCCATGAAACAATTCAGGACACTAAAGTAAAACTTAATTTGTCTTTTTATGTCACATGCACACACAAAACAGGAATAAAGATGTATGAAAGCTTACAACTGACAAGCAAGGCAAAGACAGAACCTCTGTATTTTTATAACTACATTAGTCATCATTTAGTTGTTAGCTCAAGCTTTAACTATTTTTGAGTCCCCAGGTTAACGGTGGTTTTTCTTTGTTTGTAGGTAAAGAGCTGAGAGACACACTTGGAGAAAGGACTCTTACCAAGGATGAAGAGGCATTTGTGAAGGCTTTGAGGCCTGGTCACATCTTGGCTTTTGCCACCGGGAGCAGCAAGGTTCCAGCCATAGGTTTTCAACCAGCTCCTAAAATAACATTCATTCACAATGAAAGCAAACATCTCCCGATTGCACACACATGTGCAAATGAGCTTCAGCTTTTTGTGAATGAAACAACAATGGCTGATGATGATGCTTTTCATTACTGCTTCTTAGTAGCACTCATGAATGGAGCTTTATTCAGCACCATCTAAACATGTTCCAAAAAAGTGAAATTAAAATGGTGGGTTTGTTAACCCTAATCCTGTTCATTAATTGTAGTTTCAAGTAACTTTGCTTCATACAAGATAGCTGAAATCAATTCTGACTGCATTTAATGTTGAAATGTAATAATTTTCAAAGCTTCAACAGATTTATAAAAATGCTAACTCTGTATTTTCAACAACAAATCAATAAAGTTACTGGTGTATAATACAAATTAATAATTTTATTAAGCTTTTTCTTTTTTTAAACAAGGACATTTCAAAACAGTTTATGCACAGAGTATTGCTGTGCTTTGTAGAACAGGCCAGGATCACTACCGCTGAATCTTTGGATGGCCGACAAAACGGCTCTTCCAATGTTTTCAGCTAAATCGCTGGACATGCTGGTAGGGAATAGGTGAAGCAGCTCATGGCAGTGAAAAGTGACCGTGAAAGGAGCGCAGACACACAACCTGACCACGACCGGCACACTTTAGCGCAGGAGGTTTTCTTGAAGCTTTTAATTTGGTATTTCTGTTGACCCGTACAATAAATTTGCATATTAGCTAAATATTTAGTTTCCCATAACATTTAGATTTAATATTTAACATTTAGATTTAAATATAATATTTAGATTTAACATTTAGATTTAACATTTAAAATGGTGTTTTAAATATAAAAAGTTACAAATATTTTACTAAATGTTGTAAAAAATGACTCGAACAAACATGTTTTTGTAAGATTTAGAGCTAAATGTGGAAGAATGTTGCCGTTAATTTCAGCATGTTTCAGTTTACAAACAGCGCCCCATAGACTTAAATATCAGAGTGCAAACAGGCAAACATACAAACAAACAAAAAAACACTCAGCAAATAATAAGTTGACACTTTGCACTTATTGCCCAGTATACAAAAATGCTTGAGAAATGTCACAATTTAAATACACTTTGCAGGGACCAGGTCAAATAAACAGTGTCCTCTCTCACTCTCTCTTTGTCTCACACGTACACACACACTATCTCAGAAATGTCTCTACATGAAACAAAAAGTCAAAGTAATTGTAGCAGGCAGCACAAAAGTCTTGAGGGGCTGAAGAATAAATGTGTGCTGCCTTCTCTCAGAGGATCACACACACTTCCATGGCTCATCAGTTTACAGAATGCTGAGTGCTGCACTCTGCACAGTAATAAAAAATCATTTACTATCATTTATTATCACTCACTCTTACTTTTTTGTTCTTTGGACCAGCATGTCTGTCTATTCATCTCTCTACCACTCTTACTGTTCTTTCCCATCCCCTCTATGGTCTGTCAACATCACTGGCCAATTACATCTCTGCTCACTGCTTTTTGATTTTATTTTTTTTCTCATGACCTTACCTCCACTAATGTCTTCATACTTTTTTCTTAAAGTCTGCCATATTTTGGCCTACATTATGTTATATTTCTGAGTGGTAGACTGGTTTAGTGGAATGATGCTTCTATGAAGACTTCCTATATTTATACAGACACAAATTACATTACATTTTAAACAAATCAAGGTAGCTGTGTAAAGTAAATTGATGTAAGAACAGTATAAGTTAATTAAATTCCTATATTAATGCCCTTATTTACACTGCTCAAATAGACATGTCTTTTGTTTGTAATGTTCCATGAAATAAGGCATTCTACACAGTTTCTCCTGTGCAAGCTAAATTAGGATGATGAATGTAAAACACACTTAGAAATTAAAAAAAAAAAACAGAAAGAAAAAAGATGAAAAGATGAAATATAAGGCTAAATAAGTAATGGTTTCATTTGTTAATTGATAGTATGCATTATACAGTATACATCGGTGCTATTTTTTGGCACTTTGCAAATAAAAAATAAAGCTGAACTGAAAAAATCAAATACATGTTTTCAGGATTCAGTTATTCAGATATACATAGTTTTATAAGTGTATCTTGTTGAAAATTATTTTATGTACATGCTTCACAACAAATAGCCTGGTAGTCCTTGTGAATGTTCTATGTAGATGTTAAAGGTTTTGTGAAAATCTTTTTTTAAGAGGCACATTGTGGGCTTTTAAGAGCTTTTTCTTTTCTTTTCTTTTTTTTTTAAGCCTGTAATAAGAATAACTCTGCCATGGTATTATATCAGTTTGCTTTGGAGTTATAGGTAAAGATTCAAATAAATGTCCATGTAAACCTTATTATTTTTTTTACCAAAAAAAGACGAGCTAGATATTTAGGTATTTAAGGAAGGAAAAAGATTCACAGTAAATAATCAATGGAACAAAATTAGTTTAGCCAAACAATGGAAACTGTCCAATTCTACTAATGAATACAATGAACAATATTCATTTTGTTACCTTCTATGTATTTTATTATTCATGCCTATGACGTAACATTAATTAATTTTACTGCCTATAACCGTGTGTTTTATTCTTCTTTCTGTCATATTAATGGCAAACTGTCCCTTTACGTTATTCGATAACACAAAATTTGTCATCCTCCTTGCTTCAATTTTAATACACCTAAACCTTATCCACCACATCAGAGTAATACTAGACCATTTCAATTTCTAGTGTGGTATTTGACTCTCACAGTTGTCTTTATGACTTTATATAAGAAATTCACTTCCTTTAACTTATCAGATAAACTGAATATTGAGCCCTCTCTCCCTAAGCCAGGTTTTGATTTAAATTATTCCTTATTGTGTGGGCGTAATGGCCAGTGAGATGGACTGAGGTTCACCAGAGTACAGTGCTCAATTCACCTTAATGGTAAGAGCCATGCATATTAAATACGGAGAAGGGGAGGGGAAGAATTGGGGAAGAGAGATGACTGAGTACACGCTCCATTCCACTTTAATCGCCTTCATGGACAGAGAGGCTTTTAAACACTGAAATGATGGGAGACTCAAACAGGACTGGAATATGAGATGGAAAGATGCAAACAATTAGGCTAGAGAGGCACGTGAAGAGGGAAAAAGAGGGAAGCAAAAAGAGATTGTCATCTTCTCCAGTGACCCCGGGTGGTGTATTGCTGATGACAAACTTAATGGAGCCTCATTTCCCCAGGGCTGTTCACCTCACTGCACCTGTCTGGACCTTTCCCCCTCTCCTTCTCCGCTCTTTATCTCCCTCTTTCTCTGGGAACCACTCTAATTATGTATGCTTGAAGGAGACTGATCACTCTGCCCAGTCACCGTGTTAACATTAATAAAACAGGGCTCTTTGGAAACTATCTTCTCCTCTCTTTTCCTCTTCTCCGCTAGAGCATCTGTTAATACACTGTCATTACAACTAAACAATCTAAATGGAGAAGATGTATCCACTGCAGTTAATTTAACTTGTGATGAATGTGGATTTAAAGCAATGAGGGTGAGCGCTCAGCCACCACCGAGGTCTTCAAAATCCATTTCAAAGCATGCAAATGAATAGAGTCAGTGAGTTGAGGAAAAATTCATCCATAACTTCTGGATGGTACCTGGCATAAACTGGTTCTTTCATAATGCTTGAGCACAAAAAATAGGGTTTAATGAATAAGGCTTTTTTTAAGGAAAGTAATGAAGTGGTGTGGATGGGGCGGGGTCAGTTTTAACCTCTAGAAGTTAATGTCTGTGAAGGTTCTCAGTCATCCAGGTCATCGTAGTTTTCTTTCCAAGCTCCTTAGTCTAGAAGTTAATCTCATCCAAGATGTAGTCTACTTCATGAATATTGTAAGTAAGGACTACTTACAGTACTAGGGTTCATGCTGTAAGTTTATACTGAAATTTTGTATTGTAATATAGCTTTTACTACCTTAACGTGCTTCTTGCTTTCAATTACAGGTTAGGTTAAGTTAAAGCAAAGCAATAGACAAAGCTCCCAAAACTGTTATTATATCATACAGCCTTGAACCGCAGTCTTCTGCTTGACAAATGTCATGCCGCCATTGACTAGTCCAGACTTTCCCAAAGTGTGGGGCCCGCCCCCTAGGGGGGGCGCAGAGTCATTGCAGGAGGGGCGCGGTATGAGAAGGGGAAAAAAAAAAAACAAGGCTTGGACACTGCTAGCACAGGGCGCCCACACAAACGCAAAGCAGGAGATGAAGCATAGCTGAATATGTTTCCAAACCAACTTCATTCTAAGCCAAAGACTAGAAAATATGGTGAAGCATATCTTCCCTTTAGTTTCACCTGCACAAGTGCTGAGGTAGGTCTCCCCTGCAGAATTGGTTTTCCCTTCGTTGGGAGCACACGCTTGGCTGTTCAAATCACAGACAAACAGTATCCCACATTCTTGATTTTTAGTTCACAAACACTTGTTGTAATGACTAACTACTCACATTTTGGAGATGTTAGCTCTTTATACAGTAAAGTTACAGCGGGATACAAATAATATCAGGCCGATCCTGCCACAACAATTTGTTCCCCCTGTCTAAATCACGGACAAACAGTATCCCACAGTTGTTTATGTTTTTGAACCCATTTTGCACAGAGAGGCATTTTTTGAAAAATGTATTGATAGCAATGTTGAATATTATTACACAGGAAAAAAACAACTACACGTAAAATAATCACACCGTGACGCCTCTGCCTTTCTAAATAGAGGGACAGTAACTGCATGTGTATTTTAAAGCGTGTAAAACCTGAAGATAGAGACAAAATACTGTTAATCTGACTATCTGCCATTTTGCAATTCATCTCATGTAAACAATAACGTGGCGCACAGCGTGACGTGAAAAAAGGCACATACCTTTGACATTGTGTGACGAACTCTGTATTCCTCGTCCACACGTAAACGCAAAAAAGGAGTTTTAAAAAATCTCCGTTTTCGGTGATTCGAAACGCCGTTTACGTGTGGACGAAAGGTCCAAACGCATAGAAACAGCTGAGTTTTTGAAAATAGCCGTGTGCGGACGTAGTGTAAAAGAGTTAGTAGTTTATTTTCTTACTACCTGTAATTTATTGCAGATTACTTGTATTTGCTTAATTGTTTACTAAATGTTTGAGGCGTGAAATAAACCGCAATGGAGCAAAATATGGGTGTGTGTGGTTGGAGGATGTGTTTGTGCGTGCGTGCACGTGGGGGGGAAACATTTTTCTTGTAAGA
Source organism: Pelmatolapia mariae (assembly GCF_036321145.2). Lineage (NCBI taxonomy): Eukaryota > Metazoa > Chordata > Actinopteri > Cichliformes > Cichlidae > Pelmatolapia > Pelmatolapia mariae. Next base: position 64,642,493 of record NC_086241.1, read on the forward strand.
CAAAGGGGGGCCTAGCAAAAAAAGTTTGGGAACCACTGGACTAGTCATTGTATTTTGAATAATTCTTGGTGTGCTACTAAATTAGAAAATGCTTTAAAACAAGCTTGCACGTTTAGTTCTTTAGCAGGACTCGACAGTGACAAATGCTTTTGTCTTGTTTTATTCAACAATGTTAATCTTTATAGCTTGCTGAAAGCTTATGTTGCTGCTCGGCAACGATGCATTAAAAATGATCTATCACCACCTGTTTGTGTGCTGTAAATACATGTCTCCACATGGAATTCAAATGTACCTTTACATAGCCTATAAGCACAGGTATGCACTGTAGAATAAATACTGCTTATAGCCTTGGATTAACTCACAAGCTGTTCATGGAGCAGACCTACTAACAGCCACTATTTGTAAGTCATGCTGTAGTGTCTTAATCAACAGAGCTATATGAGGAGTGAGCGTCATAGGGGAGGGGTTCACTGAAAAAGACGGAAAGGCGGATTATTCCAGAACATGTGAACTGGATGTGGAGGTGATTATTTTGGGAGTGTGACTCAAGTGCAATGACAACGGTGTCCTTGTCACCAACATTTGGCCATTCTGTGTTCTTAACCAAAGCAAATCAATACTGTGAGCACTATTAAATAACACCATCAGGTACTTTTCATAATGGGTTGAATCTAAGAAGAGTTACAGCTTGTTTCTTGTATCTTGAGGCTGGAAAGGGGTAAGTGTTTTAACCCCCATTGTTTTCTTTGTGATTTGTAAAGCATAAAGCACATCGCAGGAAAAAGAAATTGTCAATTCTTCTACTCAGTTAATTACAACATCAATTGCATTTTCATTTCAACATGTTTCATTCCCTCAAATATATAGTGTTAAAAACTGACACCCTTGATATGAAAAATGCAGAAGCTTGCAGCAAGACTAGAACTCAGCGGATAATAAATGTTGGCATGTAGCATCCACAGAGAGCGCTATAGCCTCCAGCCATACAGCACCAGGATGTCTAAGGAAGGCTCTTTAACCTCTCAGCAGGACCAAACGTTCCAATCAAAGAGCCATCAGTCCACTGAGGAGCTGCAGTGTGTACACCCTGGGAACCAAATGTCAACAATTACATGAAAACATATGAGTGAAGCTACAGAAAAGGTCAAACCAACAACATTACAATCCACAAGAGGTCCTGGCTTCCTTGAGGGATGTTAACGCATTGCCATTTACTCTTTCTTTTTAAAGTATAAACAGGTCAAACCTAAGAGACAGAGATGACTGTGATAATGAAGAGAAGATGTGCACACAGAAAGACACGTGGTTGACCTGGCTTCTTGAACCACCACTGGGGCTCTTGTTGATGACTTCTTTATAGGAAAAACATGTATTTTGTTACTTTCCAGATTACTTTCTTCACTTGTTTCCATTTTATTTATTCTTTTATATTTATTTTTATTATTTATTGTTTGAAACCTAGTAATTACGCCACAGTAACAGCAAAAAGGGTGTCTGCTCTTCAACCTGTGGGAATGTATACTTCTTTAATGTTTCACAAAAGGTGCAGTGTTTTATTTCTTATATCTACCTATTCAAGCTTTTCAATAGGTACCCCCATGATGGGCCACCATCAGTGTTGGTCAAGTTACTTGAAAAAAGTAATCAGTAACTAATTACTGATTACTTTCCCAAAAAAGTAATCCAGTTACTTTACTGATTACTTATTTTCAAAGGTAATTAGTTACTTAGTTACTTTTTTTAAAAATGATTTACGACCTGAATAGGTAATAAAGCAATAGATGTTTCAGCCCAATTCTATTTTTTCTGCATAATCCATCATACAAAATGTAATCAAATGAAAAAGTCTCTTTTCGAAACTAGTTTTATTAGTTTTAATCTTTTAACTTTACGCATGAGCAAACATTAAATTATATGCAACATTCTCTGACTGGAAGAAATTTGTTTAACATTTAAACCTATTTTCTGCATATTCCAGCACATAAAATAAAATAGTTTTTGGTGTTTATACTCACTCTTTCAAATAAATGCACGTAAAACACAGCAGAAAATAAATAAAATCAAAGACTCAGCGGTCCTGTTGCTCTATTTTCACCTGTATAGCAGGAGTGGGGCAGGCGGAGGTTTGCCCTGGTGCAGTTGTGTCGTAGCAGTCAGTGGAAGGATCTGGGAGTTTCACATTCCCGTGGCAGCGTGCTTGCTCGGAAGTTTAGGGGATTTTTTCGCTGTAAAAAGAAGTTTTCTTCCCATGCAGTGAACAGCGGACGCTAATATTTTTGTCACTTTTTACGGAATCAAAGTCAAAGTAAGGTCAGTACTTCCACGCTTTAAACGCTGCACGGTCATACTCTCTGCCACACTCGTTATATTATCCATTGTTGATCTGCTTACAGCTGTTGCCATGAACCTCGTACTCGCTTACGTCATTGTCATGAGACACATGGTTTTAGTAACGCAGTAACGCAGCGTGCTTACGGGAAAGTAACAGTAATCTAATTACCTTTTTTGCAATAGTAATCCCTTACTTTACTCGTTACTTGAAAAAAGTAATCAGATTAAAGTAACACCCCATTCCCTTAATTGGTATAAGAAATGTAGAATCTTGCGGTAGAGCTAGACTAGAACTCGCACTAGAACTCACGGAAACAGACACCGATTCACATTCAGACCTATTGCAAAACATGCATATCCTTGGAATGTGGGAGGAATCCCTGCTGTTACTAGGATCGGCCATGAAGAAGTGCAGGAAGAGGGATAGTTGTCCCAACAACAAAGTGAGCAGAAGATGGAGGAAGGTGAAATGGTAAGAAAATAGATCGAGGGACTTAATTAAGAAGGGAGAAATTCAAGGATTCAAGTAAAATGGATAGCTACTTTGATCGTGACTGTTAAAAGCTAAAGTGCTCAATTAAAGCTTTTTACTGTCACATGTTGCAAACCAGTGCAATCAAGAAGTCCCAACCTAACAACTCTACTGATCTTACAAAAGAAAAAAAAACTGTTTAAATATCAATAATTAAACAAATTGAAATAAACAGAAACATATATTAGTTTAATTAATTTGTGTACAGCCTAAATATCCAGTTACTTGCAGTTTCTCTAGTATGTGACAATTAAAAGCTACAGTTTAGCTGGTACAAACTCAAATGTCCCAGCCCAACAACAACCGTACCAAGCAGATTAAAAAAACCCAAAAAAAACTGACACACACATATTTGCGCAAATATTTAACTGGCCATTTGCGCTGTGTTGACCAATCATGGTGGACCATCTGAACCAAAAATGTCAGGGCTTATTTTTTGGACTAGTCTAGGGCTACGTCCACACGTACACGGGTATTTTTGAAAACGGAGATTTTCCGTTTTCGTTTTGAAAAAAAAACACGTAAACGCAGAAATGAAGGAAAACGCTGCTAGGAACATGCCACAGCAACAGGTGGCGATATATTCCTAACTGTGTAGAAATGTTGGCCAATCAGAAGTCTAGAAGCCTCGGTGGGAAATAGTAAACAAAGCTGGGGCATAGAAGCAGAACCGAGTCATATGTGTGGAGGGACAGTAACTGTGTGTGTATATGTAAGCATTTAAACACTGCAGAGAGTTCAATTAACAGTAACAGTATTGTAGAAATTCATTTCACCGAAACAATAACGTGGCGCACAGTGTGACGTCAAAAAAGGCGCACACCTTTGACGCTGCGTTTTCTCCGTTTTTCTTGTCCACATGTAAATGCAAAAACGGAGTTTTCGAAAATATCCACCCTGGCAGGCGTTTTTAGAAATCTCCGTTTTCAGTGACCGAAAACGCCGTTTACGTGTGGACGGAAGGTGCAAACGCATAGAAAAATCTGCGTTTTCAAAAATACCCGGGTACGTGTGGACGTAGCCTAAACCTGCTAGCAAACACATGTTCTTACACAGAAAGGACCTGACCAACCAGCCTGGATTCGGACCCAGGACCTCTTGTTTTGAGGTGACATTGCTAACCACCACACAACACCACCGTGTACCCCACAAAGCTGTCATGACTTTATATACAGTATATTTATTCACAAATGTTAAGTATACCTTGAAAAGCGCCTAACTCACAGATTAATGCCTTATCCATCAGACGGTGTTTGGTTAGTGAGACTGCTCTTTACTTTTTTTTTATTCATCAGCGTGTGCTGTTCATCACACGGTACTGTTTATTAAATAAAATGAAAATCCAAACAGGGGAGCATTTGATATAGCATAACCAAGCCCTTTCAACACATTCTTTGTTCTACATCTATATTAATCTTTTTAACCATACGGTGTCCTTTAGTGTCCCATAATGCTATGACCATGCCAATATTGTCTGCCAAGAGGTTGTTGATCTGCTAAGAGACCTGTAGACTGAATAAGAAGGCATTGGGGTGCAAATGTTGCAGATTTGTCAGCCAGGAGCTGGTAGTTTGTGCCAACTGTGTTTTTTAAATTTGGTTTTCACTTTTTGTATGATTCTGTGTTTAGGTTTACGCACTGAAACTACTTGGTTTGTGTGAAAAATATACTCCTTCACAACAGTAACCTACACATTAAAAAATGCCAAGTTGGAAGTGACAACCCTGCTTCACAAAAACCGTAATGTCGTAGGATAACTTGTGCCTTAGTTGCACCTTAAACTCAACAGACCCTGACATTTGCTTCTGAGTATTTTCCTCAACAGCAAAGATAGTTGACCTGCTTTGTACATGGTGACCCGACCTACAGTATTTGGTTTACTAAAACAGGACCAAAAGAGGTTGAGAAGGGAACAAGGTCAAAGACAAACAAAAGCGTTGGAGAACAAAACAGAGAAAAGCCGTGGGGAATAAGAAGACAACTGAAACTGAGAGAATGGCAGACTTATATGAAACTAGAGCGGTGCTCAGTAGAGCAAAACTAACACAAAGCACACTGACAGATATACACATTCCCACACAATTTCTGTGTCTCGCTGTGCTTCGTTGTGTGAACACAGGCGAAAGCTTTAGAAGCTGACAGCATCACACACCCTACTAGGCACACAGTTATTCTTTTGACTGCTAAGCACTACCCGACTGACTCTGCTCTGGTTGTCAAACACTTTGTTGGGGGCCAAAGGTGGGGAACACGGACGCCAGAATGCCTCCGATGGTGAAAACGCTATTTCGGGTCAGACTCAACTTTAAAAATATGCTGGTCAAACCCTTTGTTTGTTACTAAGATGCTCAGATGGAAAGTAAATAGTGAAACCTCAGAAAAGGGATTTTTTTTCTTACTGATTTATTATTATAAATTTTAATGCATTTGCAGAGTTTGAAACAAGACAAAGTTGTGTTTTTTCAGTGTTTTGAGAAAGAGTGAACTGAAGGAGGGTCACGGAACAAAGAAATAATTGAAAATGAACAGACTTCTTATCACAGTAATCACTGATAAAAACAACACAATTTTGACCTGGGCCCCTAACCCTTATAATAAGTGTCTGTACTGAATTTTAAACTGCAGATCAATTTAGAATGTATAAGTAGCCAATCTGAAATTAATATCTGACAATAAGTAATGGATAGTAATCCTTAATAAATGAACTGAAATGGCAGCTCAGTTGTTTCTCAAACTCCATACAGGAAGGCCCCAGCTTGGACTTGAACCAAGAAACGTCTTGGTATAAGGTGACAGTGCTCAAACTGTACTGCCATGCTGCCCTGTTTCAGATCTCATATCTGTGTTAAGGTATCATCTTTCATTGTTTTAACATTCCTCTCTGTGGAAAGCTGAGCAAATGTGGTGGAAATATAGACAGTTCTCGAGACAGTGTCAAGGTGCCCCTTGACTTCTGTCACCACTATCCCATAAAAATACGCACAGGCATGACATGTATAGTTTTAAAGAAAACCACGCGTGTCAGATTTTGTGTTGCATTTTGTACATATCACGCCAACCGCTCGAGTTGGAAAATCTGAACTCCAGCGTCAAATCGCGCCGCGACAACCAATCAGGAGCCTGGTGATGTGGCTCTGACCTAGGTACTGACGCGTACTGTCCCGCTATTTTCCCACTGATGTACAAATACCTTTCCGCTAACAAGATAATGTGTTTATTCAGAGGACATCTGCAGGAGAAAGTGGAAGAGCCTCAGGGACACATATAATAAGGAGAAGAGGACAGAGAAGGAGAAGAGGAGCGGGTCTGCAGCAGGATCAGGGAAGAGATGGAAGTTCTTCGTGGTCATGGGGTTTCTGGACCCCTTCCTCACCCTGTGGGAGACTAGCGGCAATATGGTGCGGACCGTGGAGAACTCCCCCCCCCCCCCCCGAGGACCAGGGACAGCCCGGAGAGACAGCAGAGGAGTGTCAGTCAGAAGGTGTGTTTACAATGAATTAATGTAGGCAGTTAATTTATGCGTGTTGTCATATAGGAATATATTTTGTTTATTAATAAACAGTATACAGTGGTCCCGCTGTTCATCCGTCACTGCCTCGCCTTTTCGCTGATTTTTTTTATTGCACCGTACAGCTTTCAACAATGCGCATTGCATTCTGCAGCCTGATTGACAAATCTCCTCCGTGTCGTGTCTCCTGCGCTTGCCAAACTTATCATGTTTGGTTTTGATAACCATCACGTCCAATAGAAAAAACAGCACAAGAACACTCATAACTATGACCCTCATTCGGAGATACACACCTGCACCGCGAGGGAAACAGGCGCACGAAAGTGGCGCGCAGACGGAGAAAAGGCGCGGCATAATAAAGCTTCCTCCCACATTTCCGGTTCACGCGCGTCAAAATATGCAATTCTGAGGCGCGATGGATTTTTCTTGGACACGCGTTGAGGTGCGAATGTGCACGCGTCAAATTAGGGGTGTTTGGGGCGTTTTTGCTCGCGTCTATCGCGTTCGGTGTGAACACACCCTAAGGATTAACACATTGTTTGGACCTTGTTAAGATATCCACTGGTGTAAACTTGACAGTGCTTTGACGACATGAATCAAACTTTGGCAGATAACAGATAACATCTTATTATATTTAAACCAGGCTATGCAATTGTATAAAGTCTATTTCATTGTTTCAAAAAATCATATCAAAAGAGAAAGTTTTGAGATTGCCCAGGGGACTGCAGGCGAGGAAAAAAAAAAAGTCTAATAGAGATAAGAACACAACTGAAAAATGCACTGATGTAAGTGGGGCAATCAAAGCATGTGCAATATAATACAGCCATTAGATTTTTATTTCAGATAAAATTACAGATACTGTGGATACAGCAATAGCTTGCTAAACTGAACTCATTTTGGGTCTGTTTTTTCTGTTATTACTTTCCACTGATGACTTTGAAGTACCCACAAAAGATGTCTGCAAGTGCAAGTGTAGTAATTTACTGCAGTCAACGAAAGTGTGATTTTCTGTATTCTGGGTCACAAATGTAGCTCCCAATAGTCTCTACCTGGGATCTAGGATTTTAAGTTACATAGTTTTCTAAGTGGAAACTGACCTGATTCTCTGAAATATCGATGTGAAGTAGCTCAAGCATGTAACGTTCGCCATGTATTTTAAGCTCTAAACTCATTATGCTTTGGGTTAGAATGTATAATGGGCTGTGGACTCAACTGAGTTTCCCAAATGATTACAACGGTAATATATTTTAATGAGCTTGGGAGACTTTGTGAAACATTTCAGCAGCACTGTGCTGCTGAATGACAAAGTGGCATACACCAGCCACATATTATATATTGGATAATAAATACAAGCATATGCAAAAAACACTATACTATCCTTTAGATGATCTTGGGGACATTTTGTGCCATTTCATTTTTTATTTTCATGATATTTTGGCTGTGCTGAATAAATATAGCTCATATTTGCCAGAGGATATTATTTATTTTATTTTATAATTGTTGTCTCAGTTCTTTAAATTAGCGTCAAATAGCTAAGCTACATTTCATCCTCAGGCCAAAAAATGCAGCATTATAAATATTTTTGATCTCACATTTATCTTGAGATAAACTAATGCATTCTTTTATGTTAGGATTTTATTTTAGATTACTCACCTTCAATTTCTTATTTTTATATTTGTCCAGCAGTTGAATGATAAAAAGTAGCTCTACTTTTTATCATTCAAAGTAGGCAGCAAAATTTCACACTTTTTCTGTTTTCTGCAAGAGTGCCTTACTACTGAAATGGTAAGTGCGTGCCTCTATTGATGTTGGATAATGGTGTACGAGTGTGTGTTTGTGTGTGATGTTCACCTTCAGGTCTTTTCTTAGAAGGTCATGCTCTGTGTTATAAAATAATTCAATGATAATAAACTATGAGTAACCTTTCAGAGCTTCAAAGATATCATCATCAGCATCAAGAAATAAAACTAAAATCTAAATTTGTTATTGTTGTTTGTAAACAAACTGGCCTTTAAACTGTTAAAATCCAAAAAGTACCATTAATATTTGATGTCTATACTTCAGGCTGAAGTAGTTTAAAAGGATTAGCAGTAGTTTAAAATGGGAAAAAAAATATACACTGTAATATTTTTACAGCAGTTTTTGGCAAGCTGTCATTTTGTGTTCTTGGATAAAAAGTTTTTTTAAGGATCATGTAAGGACTATACAAGTAAGCCAATATACTTTACAGGCATTACACAAGGAAAGCATGTGATGTACTACTGTACACTCATACACATAATAATGATAATGGTGTCTCTGTAGCAGCCAGGATGGTCAAGCACCTATCTGGACACAAGGAGAGTGTGCAATGCAGCTTTTCTTGTAATTCTGACAAATGATGTATTGAGCTTTAGAGTCCTTTTGAGTCCTCTTCTTTGACATCATTCTTATTCTCTCTTTCAAAAACATCCCATCTCTCTCTGTCTCACGGTTTCTTTTACAAACAAGGTGTATTCAGTTGAACATTGGTAAATGAACGTCATTAAATCCTCAGTGATATTATGGACCTGACAGTTATCAAAATTTTTGTGGTCACTCTCTCTCTCTCCTCTCTTGTTCTCTTTCTCTCTCTTTCTGTCTTCTCTCCATTTCTAACGAGTGCCATTAAAGCCAATACTCACAGCTTCGTACAATAACAACATATTAGTCTTTTCTATTACATCACTTAACATCCGCTGTTGCTGCTGTATAAGGATTTAGTTTCTGCCTATCATTCTATAAAATGCAAATAAGAATTAAATTTATAGCATTTACAATTTAAAAAGTGATCAATAAAAATACAAAAGACATGTGAAATGTGTTTGAAAGTCAAACTTAAACTTGAATTATCCCCAATTTATCAGACAAAGGAGGAACCATGTAAGGTTCACAGACTGTCTGAAGGTCCTTTATGAATATGCTTTTTATGAATAAAACCCCTTGAATTAAAGTTCAAAGTCCCTTTAATCACATTTTGATTCTTTGATTAAAATCCACTATTGTAATGTACAAAGTCAGAATTTCCAAAAACTGTGTCAATATCCAAATACTTATGACTCCAACTACAGATGATTTGAAAGAAAAGGAACTACACAGAGATGCAGAACGACAAGAAATAGTTGCAAAACTACTAAGAAATGAAACATAACTATGAAAATAATCACAATAATTAAAAATTGATTCAAAATTGCACAGAAGCTAAACAAAGACGTGCATTCCATTCCCTCCATGGCCTCATCTAAAAATTTGCTTTAGGCAAGTAAAACATCTATAGTACATGAGTCATCTTTTGCTTTGCCTCATTTCCATTCTTTATTAGTCAAACATCAGTAAATGACTTCATGTCTTTTAAGATAGTCTTTGGTGTGTATTACTGCATATTACTGCGGGCCTCGTTAGCAAAAATGTCACAGTTTTTATGTTCTCTATTTAAGCAGATGCCACTTTTACGGGAGTAAGTGTGGCAGCCATTTATTTCGTACAATTAAGAAAATCAATTCATCATGCTTTGATTGTATTTGAAAAAGCTGGTATGTGAAAAATTTTAATGCATCATGATTTTAATGAGTAAACAATCGCAATTGTAGTTCTTCAAGTGCACTCTGCAACATCATTACCAGCAATAAAAATATACATTTTTTTGTATTAGTATGAGAATAACATTTGCATGTAAAGCATGGATTTTATTAAAGTGATTTTTAAAATTACTCAGCAAAGCTTAATGCATCATAATAAAGTTCTTTAGCAGAGCTGGTGTCTTACATTACCATGTGTGCTATAAATGCATTAGGTGACATATGCTGCTGTAACATTCACATATGGAGTTAGACTTGTTTCCCTGCTTGTTCTTGAAGTATGTTGTTGCACACTGAACACGGCTTTATTAACAAGTCTACCAGTAAAGACATGTAGAAATATTATTTTTACAACATCATATTCATACTGACAGTTTAACAGTACTGGACGTGCTTAATGTCATATAGACTATCAGTGGGCATCTGAGCATGGCGTTCAGTTACCACACTTGGCTCATAAAGGGACATCAGTCTGTCACATCAAGTGCCCATCAGGTTGTTTGGACCAACTTGCTGCTTAATAAAGGCCCCTTTACCTAAGCTCCAAAGTCAAATTAAAATGTTAATTAAAAGCTAGGCTGTTCAATTACCAGGTTATCTTATCAACAGGAAACATATTTGGCACTGTCAGATTAATCAGTTTGGCAAAGAAGGTGATAAAAAAGAAAGATGCGGTTGTGAAATGTGTTGCACTTGCAGTCTGGGTCCTATTACTGTCTAATACAATTTGGTAGATGGCAACAGTAATAATTACAAACTACTGAAAAAATACAAAATAATGTTCAGTCTTGTCAATGGGTCAGAAGCATACACATTAACACAGACACATAAATATAATTCGAGAAAAATCTGCTTTTTACAAAGTTCACGCCGTTTTACTGAACTCAGATGCTTTAATCTCTGTAAAGTTAAACATACAATGAACTGAATAAATTAAAGACGCAGCCTGTTGACTGAAGGATGAATACACAAATCAGTGCATGCAGTTGGTTTGGTGGTTTGAGCTCATTACATTTTTTTTCCAACAACATTTTACACAAAGGCATGTGCCGGTTTAAAATGCTTAAATGAAATATGAATAAAAAACCACTGTAAATTAGTCATCTGCTTTCCAAGTGACAATGTATGCATTCCACAAGATGTGAGTAGGAATTATTACAACAGGTCCATAAAAATTTAGACTTATTTAAACGTCACACATTGCCAATTAGCTTTTAATGCAACTGCTATTTTTAGATCCATACCTATGATCTCACAATCCACTCTCTGATTTCACCATCATAGTTTCCAGTCTCTAAACATTAAAGTAGTTTTCCCGTATCATTGGGTTGTGAATTGTGACTTCATCCCCCAGGATGAGAACATCGATAATCACTTCTGCTGTAGCATGCTGAGGTTCCTGAGAGAACACTGAAAGGAAACACTCCGAGGGTGCATGCCAGTGTGCCATCTTGTGCCAGTTCAGAGCACAGTGAAAAGATGGATTTTTTTTTTTTGGCCACACCAAAATATTTTTCAGTTTAAGTTATTCTGGACAAAACCACAGTGGATTATTAATTTAAAAAAAAATCAAGATGGGATTAATTTTTTATATAACATCAAATCATAGATTTGGTGATTACAGTGATTCATTTAAAGTTTTTAAGTCTAAGTTTATAATCTTGTGTAAATGTTGTGATATCATGTATACTTAATACGTATAGTATGTATACTGACCTATGAAAGGCTGTCCAGGATAGCTTAGTTAGGTTAGGCTTCAGTCACCCCGCAACCTTGAAAAGGATAAGTAGAGGAGACTCGATGAATGCAAAACTGTGTGTGTGTGTGTGTGTGTGTGTGTGTGTGGTGGGGGGGGGGGGTCCTCTACCAGAGGTCTAGGAGCTTGAGGATCCTGCTTAGTGTCTTTGCTGTTCCTAGGACTGCACTCTCGTGGACAAAGATCTCGGATGTTGGATCTGCTGGAGCCACTTGCCGAGCTTGGGAGTCACTGCACAGAGCGCTCCAGTTACCACTGACACCACCGTTACCTTCGCCCTTCATATCTTCTCGAGCTCTTCTCTGAGCCCTTGGTTCTTCTCCAGCTTCTCGTGTTCCTTCTTCCTGATGTTACTGTCATTTGTTATAGCTACGTCTATCGCTATGGCCGTCTTCCTCTGCTTGTCTACCACTACTTTGTCGGATGGTTAGCCACCACCATTTTGTCCTGTATCTGGAAGTCCCACAGGATCTTAGCTAGGTCATTCTCCACCACCCTAGGGGGTGTCTCCCATTTTGACCTTGGGACTTCCAGGCCATACTCGGTACTGATGTTTCTGTACACTATGCCAACCACTTCATTATGGCGTTCCATCCCCTGCCTGCTAGCATCTTGCACCCTGCTGTTATGCAACGCATTTTCTCAGGGGCATCTTTACACAGCCTGCACATGGGATCTCGCCTGGTGTGGTAGACCCCAGCCTCTATGGATTTCGTGCTCAGAGGTTGTTCCTGTGCTGCCATGATTAGTCCCTCTGTGCTGTCTTTCAGTCCAGCTTTGTCCAGCTACTGGTAGGGTTTTTCTCTCACTCATATCCGAGGTATATCTTTAAACCTATGCCCATACTAGGATACAGGAAAAATCAGTCAGGTAATCAGATCCATCACTTACTTCCCTTTCACACCCCTCCCCCACCCAGGGTACATGACACGTCCTGTACTGGTGAGTTTAAATGTCATGTTCTTTAAATTGATCTACAATCAATATTCAGGCTCTGAAGAAGTCCCACAGTGGCTAATCAGACAACTGAGGCCAGCATGGGTCAAAATATGCAGGATGAGTTGTCACGTTCTCTTACTAAAAGCACATTTTGGTGTAATAGAAATGAAAATTGATTTTCACAAAAATTTGTATGGTATGCATGCAAGTATGATGGCTTGTAAAACGAGTTCTGATCCAAATGAAGTGCCTTAAAATCTTTCTCACACTGATATTATTCTTGGCAACACTTTATAACAACTACACACTGTTAAGCATTAGTTTGGTATTAGTAAACATTAAATAATCATTTATAAAATATTCCTTAGTAGCGGTTGGTATGTAATTTATAAATACAGCTGTAAATGCTTTATTTTTGACTAATAAGTTCATATGTAACGTTATTATTATATTTATTATATAAGGAATATGTACTAAACATCAAATACAAATCATAATAGCATTCAAAGTGATGTATTAAAGTAAAATAAAGGTTGGGATGGTAACTCTTCAGCAGACAACATGGCAAGTTTGTTTTTTAGCTACTAAACAGGGTGCAACCCAAAATTAGGTCAACTAATCAAAAACACAACTATAGTAGGGTTATTTAAATATGTTTATCTGAAGATAACCAACTAAACTAAAAAATACTAACAATGAAAAGAGGATGGTGTAAGTGCTGCAAGGCGCTTCCAGCACAGTTAATCCTGGCATGCAATCCAGTTCAATTCAGTTTATTTATATAGTGCCAAGTCACAACAACAGCTGCCTCAAGGCACTTTACATTGTAAGGTAAAGACCCTACAATAATAGAAAGAAAATTCCAACAATGGCAACTAGGCTCAGGGAGGGACAGTCATCTGCTGAGGCAGGACAAAAGACACATGGACATAAACACGACTTATGTTTTTTTCTATTTTTGTCATTTAAAATCTAGGTAATGTGTATCTTCTGTTAGTGTTACACTATGCACAGCTGCAGCAGCTGCCTTGCAATGCAAATTCTGTTTTATATTTAATAATACATAACACATTTAATATGACAACTGCACATGTGCATTTGTTGTTTGATTTGCTGATTAAATTAAAGCTACAAAGAAGTCACAACTAATACAAAGAGGCAGAATTCTTTGTGTAAGAATTGCTGTAATACTGTTACATTTATTAGGTTACTGTTTCTTTGCTAATGTTTTATGGTAGTGTTATGTATTTACTAATATTTTACTAATGCTTAAGAGTGTGCAGTTAATATGAAGTGTTATCTGATTTGGAATTACTTTAATCCAATGGGTGCTTTCAAAATGAGTGCTCATGTGTGAAATGTGATCCTGCTCTATTAAACTGAGGCAAGATATACAAAATCATTTGGAGTGTTTGTTTATTGCTTATATCGTGAGTGTGACTTCTTTTTTTGTTTGTTTTTTCAGAAGCTCCAAGTTCAATTTGCAGCAAATGTCAAATGTGAATAGATTTTATAGAATCAGCACCTCAGCGTGTTAATATTAAGACTTTGTAGCTCGCTTATAGATAAATGAAATTCTCAGTCACTGATTTCAGTGGCTTCTTTTGCACCTGCATATCATTATTTTTAGCCTCTTTTATGGTTCAGAGGTCTCTAGTTTTTCAGCCATTTGCCCATGAATTTATTCGTTCACCTTCATATGGTATTCAGAAGGTGACTGTTCACATCTTCTTCTAGCTGTATTTTACAGCTACAGGATAATCTCTCACAGACAAGAAGAGCAGTAACTACAATAATAAAGAGGACGCTATTCTACACTATTCTCTAAAAGAGTAACACGTGGCAAATTTAATAAATAAACATATTTGAGGTTAAAATAAAACCTGTTCTTTTATTATGTGAGCCCTAAAACATATAATCTGTCATTAAAGTGCGATTGATGTTCCTGCTGACAGTTAGAGAGCCTCATTTGTGGAATACTTCTTGACAGAGTGCACTTGTTGCCAGGATAAAATCCTGGCAAATAACCCGTACACAACTATCAGAAGATAAACAATGTATTACTTTGTTATTATAACAATTTTGTACAAAGCGCTTCATAATTTGCCTCTTATTTTTCTGACACTGAGTTACACGCCCATGGCAGAACTCTTCTGTGCATCTCACTTATTTGGAGAGACATTTGGACACAGTGTGTTGCGTCTCGTTTGACATGTTTTCATTGGATAAAAATTATGCTTGGCTGATCAACTAAACACCATTTCATCTTTCAAGATTTAGCCTACACTTTTCCATCAATAATGTGTGTTTTCCAGTTTAAATGGATTCTTTGTCTTCACTGATTTATTTTAGGGTTGTTTTTCTGTTGCTTTTGTTTTCAAAAATGTTTTAATAATGGGAGACAAAAAAGGATTTTTTTTTTTTACTGTTTCTTTTCTAGTATTTAGATCCAGTATTTTTGAAGACAGTGTGCTATTATATAAGGGTGGAAATTAAAAGGAAAAATGCTGCAATTTACTAAAACAACATTTCACAGGAGTGGCAAAATAATATTTCAAAAGGGATTAAAAAAATAAAAATAAATTATTTAAAGTAATCATCACTAATTCTTCCAAATGTACAAAGCTTTATAAATACAGTATTATAGCTACATTGTGGAACCTCAGAGTTCTATTCCTGCTCTTCAAAGTATGTCCACTGAGTTACAAATAAGTGTATTTAATAGGTTTATAAACTGAACAAAGGGAGCATGTGCACATAAGGAAAAAAATGAAGGAATTGTTTGTCTTGCAAAGCACATGTAACTTTCAATTATCATTTACATTCCACAGAAAACAGGTCAGTGATCTGTTCGATCTTGAGAGTTCCGTAAAAGTGTGAGCAGGTGAAGCTGTTCCCTGCTGACTTTGATTTGACAGAACTTTGCAGTTAAACATGCAGAGGTGCAAATTTTTTATCATTTTCCTTAGTTGTTAAAAATGATGGACAAATGATAGCTGAGATGAATAAAATACATTGCACACATGAAAACTAATCATAGATCACTAAAATCTTGTTCAGCTTGAGGAATAAACAAACAACTTCCATTAATTCTCAATAACATACCAAAACATAATCATGTAAAAGTCAAAATGCTTCACAAAACTAGTGAATACCTGCTAAAATCCCTATTTCATCAGTCTCATAGAAAGGTGTTTGCAGAGCTGCAAAATTATACAGTCATAGGGGGGCATTTTTAATCTGTAAATCTATTTTCCTTCTTAGATCTTCACTAAGTACCTTGGATTTTCCTATTGTTTTGCATATTTGTCAATCCAATGAGTGCTGTCAAAAAATCCTTTCTATGCTGGCAAAGAGAAACGACCGCCTACAGTTAATCATGATCACTAATGAGAAGTTAATTGGCCTTGGCAAGTTAGAATATACTGTAGAACCTTAAGGAGAGTTCAATGAAATCATTAAAAGCCCTTCCATGACATTCACACCCACAATGATATGTATGAAAACTTCTAACCACACCTGTGCAGGACAGTTACAAGTACCTGAGTATGCACAACAGGAACCATTATAAGGATACAGAAAGTTCAGCCACAGCCAAATATCAATAGTATGACAGGTACTGAGAAGCCATCTGACTGATCCGAGCCATCAATACATACGTCCTACCGGCCATCAGATACCCAACTGGAATGATACACTGGCCACCAGAGGAGATAGATGCAGCTGATGTGACGAGGAAATACTCCTGAAAAAATGTTTGCTGTGTGCAGACTAGAGATGGCACGATACCACTTTTTTATGTCCGATACCGATATCATAAATTTGGATATCTGCCGATACCGATATGAATCCGATATAGTGTGTTTTTTAATCAATAAAACTGTTTTTAATATATTGCTGCATTTTGTATAAGTTTATACTCAAGTTTAAATAAACAACAACACTAAAGCTATTCTGTTATACCTGTATGTAAAAAATACACTGCACCCAAAATATTTCATAGTTCAGCAACACTGATCAATCTAATAAACTTAAACCTACTCTATCCTCCCTATTCTGGTATTTTAAAGAGTACTTAGCAGAAATATTAAGCAAACTAACTAATAGGGTTGCAAACTCCCAGCAAAAAAAAAATAGGGAACCACCCCCCACCCTCCACCTCATGATGCTTAATCGAAGTAATCAACTTTTATTTGATGCAGTGTAAAAAAATGCACAGAATTAAATTATTTTTCAAGAATAATTAAATAGATTCAATATCTTTCTTCAACAGAATTGCAAACTGCACAGATGGTATCTTCCCAAAGGAAAAAGTACTATAGCTTACTAGGGTATATTAGACTTAACAGTTAGTATATACAGTAATGGACTTCTATACATTTTACATCAGATTAAAACTTTGGGTGTAAGATTCAGATAATTATTTATTAAAAGATAGACATTTTAAATGAGAATAAGAAAGAAAAGTATGTCTTTGTGCCCCCTTTTCCCTGTTCATGCCCTATCGGCCCCCCTGGCTAAAATTTGCTAGATCCGCCCCTGCACAGTTACCAGCCGTCAGCTGCGTAGAAAAGGATCCTGGTGTAGAAAGTAATATGAAATAAATTCTAACAACAGCTTATCAAGCTTAAACGTGCTGCTGTTGTTCAGCCGCTGGTTTCCTCTTTCTGGTGCAAAGTGGGCCAAAAACAAAGAAGAGAGACAGACTCGCGACAGAAAAGCCGATCAGCTGATCATAAGCAGTTTCATGAAGTAGCGGCAGGAGAGGGAGAGAGAAGAGGCAGTCGCTCCATATATCAGTTGTTAAGCTTAACGTGGGAATGCTTTACGAACATTCAGAGATCAACTTACACACTTCCTTTACTTCTCTCTGGGATAACTTCCTCGGAGATGAAATGCTGGATTGCTAGCGAGGCTACAAATACACACAGCCGCTCTATCACGTGAGCATACTGCTCCGACGTGCTACGGTTATGATCCGAGTTATGCCATGTCGCAAGTTTTGTGAGGTGTTTTTTGATATTTAATGGATCGATTACATTTTTTATTTCTCGCCGATATCCGATCCAGTAATTTAGGTCAGTATCGGACCGATACGTAATATCGGATCGGTCCATCTCTAGTGCAGACTGTACAAATATGTCCTAGAGACTGAAGAAGTCACTTGGATGAGTGACAAAACGTTTCTTTCACTGAAAATACTACATCCAGATGAACAGAATCAACTTTTTGGATGTCGGAGAGAATATCCAGCATATAGCAGCAGGATGTAAGATCCAAGCTGGAATAGCATATACTGATAGACACAACCAAGTGGCTGGGATAGTGTATGGCAGTGTTTCCCAACCTTTTGGACCCACGGCACATATTTCACATTAGAAAAATCATAGCAGCATAGTGGAATTGGCTCGATTTGTCCCCAGTATATCTTTTTTGCTTTCTTCTGACCACTACTCATGATAGGGCCTTCATCTGGGTCTGAGTTTTCTCCGGGACCCAGGTCAGACTGACTATTTTTTCTTTTCAAATATTTATCTGTTGCTATTATGCACTGCATTGTCTCACTCGCAGCATGACTATTATGTAATTTCTTCTTCATCTTGTTCTGTTTTACTGGCAGTTGGCAACCCATTTAATTGGAGCAGGCAGTTGTACTGCCCTCTAGTGGAAGAGAATGTAATTGTTCTCCCGTTACTCAAGCCAGTCGCTTAGAGTACTAATCAGGTGGAATCAGATGATCTTCCATGGCACACCTGATCATTTCTCACGGCACACCTATGTGCCGCGGCACAGTGGTTGGGAAACACGGGTGTACAGGAACACTAGAATCCCAAAGTCAGCAGATTTCTTCTGTTTGGTGAATCTTTGTCCATCTGTACTTCTGAGAAACACCTAATACCTAATTATCCACTTGTTGCCAATTAATCTACTTGGTTGCAAATATGTTTCTCCCCTGTGTCCATCACACCATTTTGTTCCTTCACTTGCTTTATAACAGAGATAAGTAAAAGCAAAAGGAAAACGATTAGTGTATTTGTCAAAAAGTATAGCACAAGTAAAAATCTCACTGAACAACAGCAGTCAGTATTTCAACAAGCACAAGTGCTTTGAGAGGAATTATGTATTCAGCAGCATTGTCATCCAAGTCATTTGCATTTGTCTGTGAAGTTTATAAAAAAAAAAATGTATTGAAGGGGAGACATCATTTTTCTGAATATGCTTTTCCTGCCCTGATGCATTTCCATTAAACTGGGTTCTTTTTCACCATGGCAGAATAATTAAACTGTCAATGTTAAGCAAGTTGTGTCATCATGACCTTTCATTCTACTTCCACTGTTATTGTATGTTCAGCAAAGCTCTTTACTGAGGTTCAAAGATATTTTTTTAGAAACAAAACTGTAAACTTCAAATACTTGTGTTGATCCAATGAACATGGAAATCAATCTTACACTACTCTTGTCAGTCTTCTGTCCTTGAACCATATATTGATTCCCTGCCATACCCCAGTAGTACTCTTCTCCTCTACATAATATCATCTGTAGAAAGCAAAAGCCACCACAGAGAAATAGAAGAAATGGCTGATATTGAGAAGTCCTACCAATGGCTGGACAAAGTTGGACTGAAAGACAGCACAGATGCATGAATCATGGCAGCACAGAAACAACCTCTAAGCAAAAGATCAATAGAGGCAGGGGTTTACCACAGTAGACAAAACTCCATGTTCATGCTGTGTAAAGATGCCCCTGAGACTATCCAGAAGAGTGCAAGATTCTAGCAGGCAGGGCATACATGGTACGCCATAGCCAAGTGGTTGGCACAGTATACAGGAACATCTGTGCCGAGTATGACCTGGTGGTCCCGAGGTCAAAATGAGATATGCGCCCTAGGGTGGTCGAGAATGAGCAAGCTAAGATCCTGTGGGACATCAAGATAAAAACAGACAAACTGGTGATAGCTAACAATCAGAGATAGTAGTGGTGGACAAGCAGAGAAAGACTTCATTTCTAAACATTTCTAGTCCTGTTTCTTCTGGTCACTCCCAATGAAAATAGTAACATCTTCAACTCTGCCACCTTCTGCTCTTCCTCCTGTCCTTTTTTCAGTGCCATCATTCCAAATCACACATAGCATAGCAGGTCTCGCTGCCATTTTGTAAACCTCCCTTTCCTTCTTGCCACCATCCTTCTGTCCCAAATCACCCCAGAGACTCATCTTCACCCACTCCACCCTGCCTGCACTCTGTTCTGTTCTTCCCCTCTCTTTTAGACTTTCCATTGCTTTGGATAGTTGACCCCTAGGTATTAAAAATAATCAATTTTCATTCCCTTTACTCCTTGTAGGTTCACTGTTATACCTGTTTCCCTCACACACAAATGCATTCTGTCTTGCTTCTCCTTACTTTCAATCTTCTTCTTTCATTGCAGACCTCCAGCTCTGCAGGCTCTCTTCCACCTGCTCCCTACTCTCACTGGAGATTACAATGTCATCTGCACAGATCAATGCTTTCTCTAGACACAGTGCCGTTCCTTAGGACCTTCAGTATTCTTCCTTATTAACACTCTCAAAGTAAACATTGCATCTGTAGTGCTGTTTCTCAATATGAAACCAAACTCCCGCTTGCTCATCATAACCTCTCTTGCTAATGTAGCTTTAACAACTCTTTCCTGTATCCTATATATTGATTGTTAAAGCCATCATAGAGACTACTATCCCCTTAGGAAGGGCCTATGGCTACATCTTTGACCATCTTACAGTGCTGTGATTGCAGCCATTGCCCAGCTCCCTGAATGGTACTCATGACCATTGATCAATGGTCATGACAATTTGCATATTAATGATCATGAAATGACCTCTGGGGGTGGCTGTAGCTCAGGAGTTAGAGCAGGTCATCTGGTAATTGGAAGGTTGGCAGTTTGATCCCTGGCTGCTCCAGTCTCCATGCCAAAGCATGCCTGGGCAAGATACTGAAGCCCAAGTTGTTCTTTGATGCATTTATCGGAGTGTGACTGTATGACTGTGGGACTGTTAAATGGAAAGCCCTTACACGTAGAAAAGTGCTTGTAGGTCAGTGTGAGAGGTTTTGAGTGCTCAAGTAGAATAGAAAAGTGCTATATAAGGACTAGTCAATTTAGAATTTCAACCTGCTGAGACTGAAGAAGTCACTTGCCAAGTAATGAAACACTTCTCCAATTGAAAACCCAATATCAGGATGAAGAAAATAAACTTTCTGGGATTTACTTACCTGGATGACTGAGCACCCATCACACATGTCAACAACTCTTGAATTGGTTTCCATGGATATCCAGAGGGAAAAGTATAGGATCATATGTAAGTACTAAACTATGCACTGTAATGTGTAGATCTTGTCAGGATCTATTGGTCTCATATTTCTATTGGTTCCTACATCTTATGACTCCATTACAGCAGCCTTGGTCCTGCTGACCTAAACAACTCTGTACTCTATATTTCATCCTATGTGTTTCTTTGCATGTTCCTGTTTTCTCCCACACAGTAATAACAGCTCTTTGACCCCAAGCAAAAGCCAAGAGCTAAGAGCAATGCTATGATTGCAAACATAGACATATTTTACACTATGTATGTCTTGCTGATAGTTTACCATTGATAAATTAATGTCAGAGAACCCCATCACCACCCACACAAATATTTGTTACCTATGCAATTACTCACCCACCTGTACTTAAGTACAATGCAGTGTGATTACAGAATGCCTGCCTTTCTCAGCAGCCACTTCATGTGTGGCAAGCAATTTTTTCACTAGCTATAGAATCTTGTGTAAGGAGATATGAGGCAGGATGTGATTGCTGATTTTAAGAAGTAAACTGTAAAAGTTAACGTAAAAACTTTGAGAATTATGTCCATAACAAATGACCAGTCAGAGTGGAGTTATAACAAAGAACCAATGTTACAAATTGGGGGAAAAATATGTCAAATAGCTGTATTGGAGAGCACATAACTAGAAATGTATGTATGTTTTTTCCTGGTTTGTGTGTGCTGTTATTTTCTTCATTCTTCCTCTTAACGTTTTGTAAATTTCTTTAAAGTTATTCTTTAATATTTTGGGGGTTTTTTGGGGTTTTTTTGTTTTTGTGCACTTTATGTTCAATATATGTATTTTGTTGTGCCTGAAATGAACAAATTAAAAAAAAAAAATTATAGTTTGGATTCAGAAAATGTGTTTGTCACTCTCACAGTAATGTGACACCCCTTTTAGATTAATCTATAGATGATGGCTCACTGATTTACTTGACTTAAAGCAACATGATCCTTTACAGGCAACTCTCTGTACAGTTAAAGGACTACAGTGATAATGCTATGAATAGCAGTCAGTCATGGTCACTCTGCTTTCTGCTCAGGCGTATTGTGCGCCTCTTCAATACTAAAGTAATTTCCTCAAATAATCCAGGTGAGCGTTTTCAGCACAACCTTGAACTCCATTCAACACTGTTGACAGCAGAGATGTGGATTATACTGCAGAATAGATTTGAGAAGTATTGAATGTTTTGATAGTTTTCTCCTGCTGTGAAACTTGTCACAAGTGGAATCTTCTGTAACTGTGACTCCAAACTTCACAGTCTGTCTTCAAATCTGCAGAAGGGGATAGTATTTCACACAAAGAAGACATATTTTGGTTCCACATCACTGTAAGTGAGTGGTTTTGATTGTTTATAACAAAGGATATTTTGATATAAAATAATCAACAGAGAATTCAAATGTATGAGATTATTCCTTCATGTCTTCACTGATCAGCTTTAATCATACAGAGTTTGGAGTATGCTGCAAGTCAGCATCAATCGCAGAGTCCAATTCTTTCTATGTGAGCACACCAGTGGAGGTGGAGTGAATGGGGTTATAGCACTGGGAAAAGAGCGAGACAGAACCTACATCACCTGAAAACCTGCAGGCAAATCAATAAAAGATCAGAGTTCTGGCTTTGATTCAGCTGTTGACAGGATTCTTATGGGGAGCAGGTGGGGCTGGTAGTAACCTTAGTTTTCTGAGAGATATTCTGTCTTACCTTTTGAGTGATCAAATGGCTCCAGGGATGGATGAGGTACAGAGTATATCTAATTTAATCTACAACAAGAACAGAATTGTTCTACATTAAATCATTTACCCCAAATTATAGTGCATATTGTGCATGAAAACAACCTTTATTTAGTATATTTGTTAGTATGCAAAGTTTGCCCTTAGGCCTGTGTCACTTGCATAAAATGTATGTAAATGTGTGTGTGTGTGACTCACTTTAAATGTCACATAGTCCACAAATGTTAATGCATTGTCAGATTTAATTTAATTTATTACTGCCCTTAAGACCAATAAGCAGTCATTGGAGTGCTTGACTGGAAATCAGAACATCTACACAAAACAAGTTTCTGTTATAGGTTGCAGGTGCGTGTTAATTTGTAAATACATTATGTATATGTTCACAGTTTAAATCAATAATAATTGATTTCTGATTTATTAAAAATATCTCTTACCATCTGCTGCCATGGTAAAAAGAAGGTTTCCACAGAATGCAGTCCAGTAAAAAACAAATATTGCTTAGTTCAGTTTATTTTGCAGGCAATTCTTCTTATGCACAACATCTTAAAATCCTGCCACAACATCTCAATATGATGTACTCATGGATCTTTGATGGTTCATCTTGGAAAGTGGTTCTGACTCTCACTAGTCCACAGCCTTCTTCATTCTACTCAGCGTTTAATCTCAGGGTGCTGGATTTGGGGTGAAATTCTTCATGTTTGGTAAGGAGCTTTCTTTTCTTGATGTCTCCTTTAGACATCTGATTATCCCATCAGTGTATCCGATGACTAGGTGTAGGTGTTGATTGTCTGGACCATCTGCTTCCCATTCTGCTGACTACTCAGTACTTGCCTTATTCTCTGCAGGTATTTGGTGGTTGAAGCTTTTGCAGTAGCCTCTTTGTAGTTCCAATTTGCCTGTGGTATTCCAAGGTACTTATATCTGTCCTCAGTGTCTACAATGTTAACTTCTAAATAACGTTAGGGCCTGTTGCTGTCAAACTCTTCATATCTGAGACTCTTTATTGGACATCTGCCACGGTGGTGGATACTGGATCCTGTTCAGTGAGGTCGTTGTGGTCTGTTCTTAGGAGAACAACCCCACCAAGAGTCCATACCTCAGAGGCCTCAGGTATGAACAGCTTGTTGTACTACTTTCTTCATCACACCTTTCTGTGCTTTGGATATCTAACTTCCCTCTGTTCTACCTTGGTCTTGGCCTCATCAGTAGGTCCCGGTTTGTCAACATCTGACGTGCACCTGACCTCACACTTCAATTAATCAATTAATCAAGTGCATTTGGATAGCCGCACCTTGTTGTTTCATACCCTTTTCATTTCAAAAAGGGTATCATTAATTGGAGTCTGGTAAAAGGTTTCTTTTCCCATGACTACATCTATTTTCTGCAGGGATCAGGTTTTGGAATAAGTAGACAAAATAGACATTCCAGGCGTACATCATGCCAGCAATGTTTCCAACATCACAGCTCCCAGCTGACATTGCTGAGGTAGCAGCAGCTGTTTTACACTTGGGCTTTTATAAAATTGCAATGACCAGGTTACATCTCAGCTGTGTCTGCTGCTTCTTTTTTCTTTCTTTCTTTTTTTCTGTCTTTATCAGATTTGCAGGTGTGTTTGATGGCCGGTACACATAGAATGAAACCTGCTCTTAGAAGCATTACATTCCTTTAGGTCTGTCTGGATGTTTGTCCAAGTGTATTAATGCTTTGGCATAATTATTTCTCTGATCCACTGATTTGTTTTTATTAACACCACATCATCTTTTCGTTCACTTTCCTGTTTGACTGACTACTGCTGCTGATGCACTTTCTGTTTTTTCTTCTACTTTTTTGCTTTTCTATTTCCCTTTCTCTCTCACACACACACACACACACACACACTCTGAAGGAAAAAGAAACACTCTCTATGAATTTAATCTGTTGGGTATGTCAAAAAGCCTTAACCATTTCTAACTTTCATTTTTCATTTGTTCCGCTGTTTAATGTTCCTTCTGATTGGTAGTTGGTTTCTAGTGTTTCTAGTCTCTAAATGTGATCAACTTAATGAGCGTTGAGCACCACCCACTCATTTTCACCAGCTCAGAAGTACCTGGCCCTGAACAGGCACTTCTTTCTTCCTCGAAACTGCCCTGAAAGAAGTCCTTCAAATTAGTGAGTTTCCCACTATATGAACACACATGGACCACTGTTCACTGTTCGCTTCAATAGCATGTCAAAAGTTTAATCCATCCTGATAAATATTTCATGTATTGAAGATGCATTCTTGGTTCCCATAGAGTTAATCCTATTGAGCTTGGTGATCACTCAACTTTATGACTTTGAAAACATATATTTGCATATTAAAAACTATATATACCTATAATTACTGACCATTGTATGAGCCCTTTGTGTTTATGTTTAGTGCAAAACAAAAAATGTTAGCATGGCCATGCTAAACCGAGACAGGTAAATAATTAGCTCAAAGCTCCTGTGTGCCTCTGGTGTAATTTTATACTTTGTAGTTTAAACCAAAAACCTAGACCATATTCTTATTTTTATCCTTTTACCTGGTAGTCTGAAACACATTTTTACATATTTTTATGTAACTTTCCAACCTTATATTGCTATATTTTATTCAGCAGAATAATAATTATAATAATAATTTAGATTGGGCTGTTGGCCAGATCTCCTTAAGAGGACAGCATATGTGATGTCAGTGAGAGTAACCCTGTTTAAAAAAAAAAAAAGCCTTATAAAAAACAATTAGATTAAAAAAAATGGCATTAAAAAGGAGGCAGGACAGAAACACAAAAATGAAGGTAATGACTGAGTGGGTAAGGAGAAGTGTAGCCTATGCGCGTGTGTATCCCATATTCTACAAGCAGTGATATTAACTCTTGTATTAAGATGATAATGCCTCATTTTATTCCACTAGAGACTTCTTAATGACCCGCCTCTGTCTCTCTTCTCATGCTGTCACTCTCTCTGCTTTAATCCCATTTTGTTTCCTCCCTTATTGCCTACTTATTCCCTCTCATTTAGCTCTGATTAAAATGTGTTCACTGATCCTCCTCTACCCCTATTCCTACCCTCCTTTTCCCTTTCTTCATCTCTACACAACATTATCTCAGATAATTTTGTCAGGGCTCTGTGTGCAGGCGGATGGAGAGGAGGATCCAATTGCGAGACTCGGACACTGAATACAATTCAAAACCTCAGCTTTATTGCTGGCACGAAAACAAAACATGAAGTGAACACTGAATACTGAAAACAGAAACACACAGGCATAATCTGATGGTACGACGCGACAATGAGCAAGGAGAACCACAGGGCTAATATACACAGGGACGTAATCAGGGAATGAAAACAGGAGGAAGACACAGCTGGGAGAAATTAGACTAACGAGACAGGGGAGCAGTAGAACTGAACACACTCACATGAGGCACAGACCTTCACAATAAAACAGGAAACAAGAACCACTAAACAAAGATGCAGACAGAGAGGCAGACAGAATATAACACATGCAACTTAAACAACACATGAACAACAAATCCTTAAACACGGATAAACAGAACATGAAACTAATCATCATCATCATCACCATCAATAAGTAAAGAATCCAAAATGCGAAAACACACCAAAACATAACTCAAAATACTGGGTCAAACAGACCCAGAACCGTGACAAATTTATTCTTTCAAGCCCTCAAAACATTCAAAGCAACATCCAAAATTCTAACAAAGTTCAATTAGAGAGTTGACATAGCACGCAGACTTTAGTTTTCTTTACTGATACAATTTTATATCTTTATTTATTTTTGCAGAACAGAGACCAAGGCCTTATTACACAGACTGAGTTTAGCAAACACAAGTATCTTTCTGTTATCTGGTTTCACCCAAACATTGACAATCAGGCTTAGCAATCGCGAAAAGCTGGTTATCAAATCACAAAGTAAACCCAAGACTTTCCTTACATGTTAACATGAAAGGGATGGTGTTGTATGTGTCAGCTTTATGTACTTTGGTCAGAAAGACTGGAAAATAATGACTATATTGACAAAGTTTTAGCTTACCTGAAGCAAGGTAAGAAAGCTGGCAAAAATTCATACTGTATAAGTTAACAAACTTATCAGTTTTGCAGCTCCTTCTTCAGGACACAGAAAATACAATGAATTACAACTGAGCATTTCAGTATATTAATGTTTAAAGGATAGTTTTAGTAGGGTTGAAAAATCTGAAAGTGAGTAAAGAATCTGCCCGTCCATCTAGATCATGGGGGAAGCCTAAGCAGAGAAAGCCAGATTTCTCTCACACTAGCCACTTCCTCCAGCTCATCTGGGGGAACACATGAGGCGTTCCTAGGCCAGACGAAAGATATTATTTTTCCAGCATGTCCTGGGTCTACCCTGGGGCCTCCTCCCAGTAGGACATGCCCAGAACACTTCAGCCAGGAGGTGCCCAGGAGGCATCCTAGGCAGATGACTAAACCACCTCCTTTTGATTTGAAAGAGCAGCAGATTTGCTCTGAGTCCTTCCAGAATGACTGAACTTCTCACTCTATCTCTAAGGGAGAGGCAAGCCACCCTTTGAGAAAAGCTCATTTCGATTACTTGTATATGTGATCTCATTCTTTTGGTCCCTGGTCAGAGCTCATGATCATAGGTGAGGGTGATGGTAGATAGACGGGTACAGTGATAGCTTCACTTTTATGGTCAGCTCTCTCTTCACCACAACAGACAAGTACCCCAGTCCATTTGACAACCTCCCGCTCCACTCTCCATTTGTGAAGAAGACAGAAGATGCTTAATTTTCTCATTCCATAGTCTCAGACTTGGAGGCGCTAAATCTCATTCATGCTGCTTTACAGTTGGCTGCAAATCATTCCAGTGCAAGCTGTAGGCAACCCTCTGATGAAGCGAACAGCATCCCATCCTCTACAAAATGCACATGATACTGGGCCACCAAAGCCATCTGCCACTTTCTTTCCTCAAAAATTATAACAGAATCGGTGATAAAAAGGCTTTCCTGGCAAGGTCCAATATGCACTGGCAACGAGTCCCAAACTCTCATTATGGTTGTTTGTGAACCGAATGGCAATAGCAACAGGCCAAATACCCCATACTCCTGAAGCACCTTCCACTAGATCCCCCGAGGGCTGCAGTCAAATGATTTCCCTCAGTCCACAAAACACATGTAGACTGATTGGGCAAACTCCCAAATCACCGTGCCATATCCTCAAGAGAATAAAGAGCTGGTCCAGCATTCCACAACCAGGACAAAAGCCACATTGTTCCTACTGAATCCATGGCTCGATTAACAGATGGACTCGCCTCTCCAGTACAGTAGTGTGATTGCCCTATAATTGGAGCACATCCTCTGGCCCCCTTCTTAACCGTCTATACTACATAATGGCTGTGGCGGGCTGGCATATTTCTACTACTGTTTGTATATAAAAACATTTTTGTAAACACTATATTTTAACATATTTAAATAATATCAACAAAAAAAGGATATTTGGCAAATATTTTGCAATATTTTACCCCTGAGTCACCTCAAATGCTCTGGCCAGTGTTCATAAAGAGAGTGCAGGCTGCCTGCTGTTCACCTCATAATGCCAGGTGTGGACTTCCCCAACTATCTGCTCTGGAGGAGGCTGTAAAACTGTGTGGAAGGAGTCTGATTCGGGTCAATGAGTTAGTGAAGGTGCCTTTATTCGGACGACAGTAATACCGAGCTGAGTTGTTGAGGATTTCCAGAATGGTTCCTTTGGTTAGCGCTGCTGTTTTTGCTGCCAGTGTTACTGAAACTTTCTTTAAGCGTGCATCTAATACTTACAGACTTAGCGAATAAAGTAGGACAGTTGGATATAGGACATTTGGGCCTATCATTAGCTGGTATATTGTTAGCTTATAACCAGCTTTTTACAGCTGGTTTCTGTCAGCTGTCTGGAGACAGGATATGCTGAAAATCAGAAAAATCGTGACAACATCTGGAATAAACATGTTTATGCATGTTTTGTGTGTTAGACTCCTGACTTCAGTTCAGGAGATAAGATTTCAGGTTAGCAGGAAGGAGATTAGGTGGAGAGGAGGGATGAGACAGCAGTGGTCAAGGAGGCACATGAAGAAGAAGTGGTGGAGAAAGACTGGAGGAGTGGGTATGAACACACACAATGTCAACCGCACACCATGGGTAGTTTAAGTTCTTTTTTTAAAATTTTAAAATAAACTGCAAACAAATACATTTCAATCATGATTGTCTGCATCAACCTTTTTTTCATGGCCATGTGACCTAGTTTGTTACAGCATACTAATCAGGAAAACAAAGACAATAAATGTATCTAAAAACTTCAATATTAATAAAGTTCTAGTCTCAAGTTTCACTTGGTGCAAACTCAGTTCATTATTCTTTTTCTGAAACCTAGTTAAAGGTATACTTTGGCAATTATAACTGCTAGTAGAGCTTTGGTGCACTTTAGCATTTAAGTGCATTTAATATTTGCTTAGCGGAAAGCTCGCCTTTTATGTTTCAGTGGACATTTTGATCTGTATACGTGCTTATCATATGACCATAAAGCAAAAAATAATAACAAATAAAAAAAAAGGAAATACCTATGCAATCACTACAATTATTAAAATTACAAGCTGTTTTGCTGTATAACATTGCTGTAAAAAAAGTTTTTTATGATAACATTTTTACCAGATTTTGAAAGCAAAGCTGTTCCTCGCATTCTGGTTCATTTCTATCAAGCATGTATTCTTCATGTGTTCTAATACATTAAGCACAAACTGTAATAAGCCCTGTGTATATTCTTTTGTTGCTCCATTAATGTTCATTTGTAACTGCAGCAGACGATTGCCTTTTGGGACTTTTATGTTTTAAGCATTTTATTTTTAATTTTAAGCAGCCCATTTTCTTTGCTTTCAGTGTATTTTTCTGTTCATAATGTTAAGCTGTCTGTTAAACTGCTGTTATTGTTGTCATATTTGCTTACTGCTGGTGCCATTTACAGCTTCAGTCAGAGTCAGAAGGTTTTGTTTGAGATTTGTTTTTTGTTCTTCTTTCATTCGGTTGTTGTTTTGGTCGTGCTCCAAACCAGCATTGACCTTTGTAAAGGGATAATCCACTAAATCGCCCAGCCGGCCATAAAGAGCTTTTTATTTACCACACACTGTCTCCTGGCATTTTAAACCCACTCTTCAGTCTCCAACTCAGCCACGATCCTCCCACTCACTTGCTTTCTCAGCTGTCTCTTTTTCCATTTTCATATCACTCATTAGCTTGAACTCTTTATCACTACCAGCTCTCAGCTCTATTGCTTACACATTCTTTGCACCTTCCTCAATGTACACCTTTTACTTCCTATCATTAACCTTCTTTCGTTTACTCCTCTTCTATCTCAGGTACTTCATCATCCGTGCTTCTTCTGTTTATACATATACTTTTCATAGTACCTTTCTCACCTTCTTGTGCTTTTTCCAATCAAACAGCGTGTGTCCCTGTAACCCTTTTGATTTTAAAATATTAAACACAGGAGGGGAATGTAGACAGAGGTAAACAGCCACATAATAAATGTCAGGAACACAGAAACACTACATGCCATAAGCAGTAAGTTAACAGTGTTTTGGAGTTATGTGTCATATGAGCAGATGCTTTAATCTATGCTCGATATGCCCTTGAGTAGAAATGCCAAAAAT
Source organism: Pelmatolapia mariae (assembly GCF_036321145.2). NCBI lineage: Eukaryota > Metazoa > Chordata > Actinopteri > Cichliformes > Cichlidae > Pelmatolapia > Pelmatolapia mariae. The sequence continues at coordinate 64,672,892 of NC_086241.1, forward strand.
CAAAAACATATAAATCAGAAAAATCTTCATATTTAAACACAAAAGTGACTTAAAATGTCAAATTACAGTTTTTAATTTTTAAATTAAATTACTCATCATCCTTTATGTTTCATCGTTGAGTTTGAATGGTTTGGATGGGGCACTTTTGTCTTTGTTTACCAGTAAATGTTCTAAAATCTTTACACCTGATCGGGAACACTTTGCCTTCACACTGACGTGAGCCAGTTCTGCCTCTTATGATCCTGATTATGATGCCTTGTGTGCATCTACTAGATTAGGTGTTTCAGGCATGTCCGGCCAGCAGGGGAGAAGGGCAGAGCCAGGATATAAGGTTCTGTCTCAGCTTGTGAATGCCTTGGTATGTACATGAAAGAGCTGAAGATTTTGTCCACAAGGGAAGTCTGGATATTGCCGCTTAAAATGCTAAGTGATAGGAAATGATGTGTGGAAGTTCAAGAGGGTATCAGATTTTTACTAGGTGGTGTTGAGTGTCAAGTAAATACATCTATGGATCAATAAAGAGAGAATATATTGTGCTGAAAATTAAATTAAGGGTAGGTCTTTCAGTTGTGGCATTCATAGCATATATAAACATGGCAGAAATTCATTAGTGGGCTATAGCTTAAGTTTGTATATTAGTATAATATATTACACAGTTATATTATACTAAAGCTATTTCTTTTTTTAAAATGTTTATCCCTGGGATCTAAACAATCACAGGCCAATCACAGAGAACAGCACAACTTTTCTAACTCTGTAAATCTGCAGAAAACACATGTATACTTGTAAAATAAGTGAAATGCTGTTCACTTTGTCAAGCCACACTACAAACATTTAAACCTTATGAAAACATTATGTTCTGATGTAGGAAAACTACATTCATGCTGAGTGGGAGATAATTTGGAAAGCACCTTTGTTCATTTCCCCTAATAATGTAAGGGAATGTAATGTTTTAATATAATGTTTTGTAGCAGAAGCCTGATACCTTTTTGCATATAACTTTATTTTTAATGGGCTTCAAATACCACATAAAACCTGAAAAAGGTGAGAAATATAACATGCATTAGTGAAATTTAATAACGTATTCTACTTTTCTTCATTAAAAAATGTAGTCTTGGTCAAAATTGCCTCAAGGTCTAATATTTCACTATCCTTCCTTTTGCAAATGAAATTCATAGCAAAGTGCCTCGAAAACTGGTACATGAATCATTAAGATTCAGAGACACTTTAGATTAAAGATATCACCTTATTAATGCAATTACCTTTGACTCAGTGTGCCGAAAAACATGTGATACTTTCAAAAGGGAAAATCAATCTATTCTCACATTTTCATGAAGTTCCTGAAAACAGTTGTGGTCTTTTATGTGCGCTCCACAGAGCTTGGTGTGTGTAAATGTGAGCGTCCAAGAATCTGTCTTAACAGCACAAGCCAACCTACAAATCTCATGAAAGACCCTTAGTGTTCTCACACAAACACACACGCACACACCTATCCAAAGAGGCTATCTAAAAGGGCTTTGATTCCATATAGACCTGTCTCACACCCTTATACACCCTCCACAGAGAAAAGCTGTGATAGTAAAATATTGTTCAGCAGCGTACTGGTGAGATTTTGGTATTGTGTGTAAGGAAGAGATGGAAGAATAGAATTGAAGTAAAGGAGAGAGTGTGTTTACTGCATGCACACTGATCAGAAAAACACATTTTAATGGACAAGAATAAAAAGACTTTTAGAAAATGATGATATAAATAATCAAAAATACTTTTATAGCTAAAACTATTTTTGTAATGTGAAAAAAATTACCAGTAATGTTAGGTTAGGCCTGCCACAGGCTGGCAGCCCTTGCCCTATGGCACCTCGAATAGCCTCCCATGATGGAGGGACTGACTGTCTCTACAAAACTGAAATAAAAAACCAAAAAAAGAAAAAAGAAATGAAACATAAAACAAAGTTTGTTTGGAAAAAAAAGAAAAATTATTCCATTCTTTTTTGAGAATTTTGAGCTTTAAGGAACATCCTGACAGAGTAAAACTAGGATATACAGAAGGGTCTGATCATCGTGGGAAAAGTGCAGAAAGGACTGGGATTAATATATTCACTCTTGTTTGAAATTGTAAAAATCTTGTAAACATCCTTTTGAATTACTTCAACATAACCTAAGACTGAGCAAGTTCAAGCAGATATGACATTTATTTCTCCAACTCAGAGCTCTGGAGCATAGATCTAATTATTTGATTTAAGTTTCTTGAAAGCTCTTAAATTGAATGGAACTCTAATCACTTAATTTCCTTGTCATAACTGATGACACAATACAGATGTATCATCAAACTGTATGAATTTGGACTGTGTCATGTGACAGTATAATACTACTTGCGGTATGGAAACTGTCATCAGAACTGAGGATAATGCCAGATGGGGCCACAGTTCTGAAAATATGACTTGTTGAATTGTGCTTGTAAAGTGTAAACAGAGTAAGAATGACAAACTAACACAGGAAATTACATTATAGAAACTCAACATCATGAAACTCTATGACATGTTCCACAATTTTGTCTGCCTACCAAAAGATGTGGATCAGACTTCCCTGCTGTTTTAGTGTAGAGGAAGACTTCTGCAAAAGTACCTGCTAGTGCTTGTAGACTCATCACTCATGCACAAACAGTATTTACAAATTTAACTGGCTTTGAGGGGTCATATGGGAGTGAGGTAAAGAGAGGACAAAAAAGGGCACACGCAGGAGGACAAAGAAGATTGAGCAGGGAGGAAGAGGATTAGCGTGAGAATAAGGATGCATTTGAAAGCTTGGCTGAGAGGGGGAACATGAGGAAGCAGGAGAGTGGGAGAAGAAGAGAAGAGAAAGAAAGAATGTAAGGGAGAGAGCACATAGACTGAAGGAGTTGAAAGCACTTCAAAGCAAAAGTTAGAGAGTCAGAGAAAGACAGAGTAGGAAAGCAAGGTAGACAGAGGAAAAGCGAGGGAGAGATAGAAGGAGCGCCTTCCATCCTGTTAAACACTGTGGAGTGGGAAATGGGATTTTGTGTCACATTGCTCCGGCAAATTGCTGCATGGTGCTGGCTTATAGAGGATAGCCAGTGCTTCTTCTTGACATATACAGCTTTTCAGAGACTACTGTGGAACCCAAAGGTGCCCTGCCGCAAAGTTAAAATGGGTGTCCACATCATTCCAGATAAATTGGTTCCTGAGGCCATTGTTCATGGATGCTGGTAATACCTTGGCTGGCCTCTTGTGGAAGGGACCGAAGAACAGTCAGGTTAACTTTGATAGGTCAAAAGGGACTTCAGTACTATTCTTAAACTAAATGTATAAAAAAAAGGAAAAAAAATAGCTAGTTAGCTTTTATAGTTGGCATTTCAGAAAACGGAAAGCAGAACCATGATGTCCACAGTACATCCCTAAAAAGCAATGGCCTTAAATGCATGTTATTACCTCGTGTTACAAGTCTGTCCCACAAATGCTTCATTATTACAATATAATAATATTATAATAATGTAATATAAAAACAAAGAGTGTAAGTGAAAATGTGTTTAAAATATGCTAGCCTCAAAAAAGTAGAGTTTTGAATTATGTCAAGACATTTTGTGATGGTAAGGCTCGCTGGAGTTTGATATCTTACAAAATGTGTTTTTACAATGTTTATTATTATTTATTTATTTATTTATTATAAAGATTTCTTTTGTTTGCTTGCTTCCACATTCCATGTTGATGATGATGATCTGGTTATGTTGAGCAGCCTCCCGGGGTGTGTGGGCGGGATATCTCTGACTCACCGTTTCTCACACCTATCAGTGGTGCTTTGTTCCCATCTCTGTCTTCTTTCTGGCGGCGTCTTGTGTGCTGCGTCCTATGTTTCTCAAGCAAGTAATAATGAGGTTTAATAATTTATACCACTGAAAGGCGATGTGGCTTCTTTTAATAAGGCGACACACAAACACATCACAACCATAGATAATGGGCCACACCATGACTAAAGTCAAAATCAATACTTTCTGAAGGACAGTATCACTTCCAGCCTTTTACTGTAAAATATTTTTCAAATGTAAAGGCTGAGTAGGTTTTAAATATCACAAAGTGGTATTATTGTTTCAGTTCAGTGCATAGATAATTAGCAAACATTAATATAAAACATCTTTGTTTTATCTCTTATTTAACTTTGATAAATGGACAATTACCTATATAGCGGTATTTACCCTACCTGAGCACTCAACAATAGGTTTCACATTTTAGATTATCTATTGTTTTTCTTGATGATCGCAATGCATTTATTATGATTTGACTGATAGATTGTGATACTTTATTTTAATAGATTTTGACACACTAATGGCCTTTCTGAAGTAGTCAGTTGGAGTAGTTTTCCATTAAGTAGAATTCCTTGCTTATTTAAGACAGTCTTGTGTTGTGTCCTTCATTTTGCCGCTGGTAATTTTGTAGGGTGCAGTTTTTCGAGACATTACCATAAGTGCAGAGATAAAGGTTTCTTTAGATCACTCGTTCAGAAGTGATCTGAAAGAATATATACATTTTTAGTTATAATATTTTACCCTGTCAGACTTGGAGCTTATTTAAAGGCCTGGTGCTAAAACACACACACACACACACACACACACGCACACACACACACACACACTATAGGTGAAGCATAAATATGAAGGGAATAAAATGTAAATATTGGCATAGCTCTTTAAGATAAGGGAATATCATACAGTACTTAACAATTTCATTATTGCAGGTGTGGCTGGTGAGAGCTGAAACCACACATGCTTGCCCTGTGTGCCTCTTGCTATTGATCAAAACATTAGCAACGTAGCTGAGTAATGAATTGGAAAATCAAGGCAGGCTTTCCATTATCTCTCCATTCTTTTGACATTTTAAACAAGCCAGTATAGAACTACTGCAAACAAATTCTTGATTTATAAAGCAACATGAACCTGAGTTCCCTTCAATATATGGGACTGTTTTTTGATTAGCTTTGTGGCTGGTGGAAACATTTTATTTATTTATTTATTTATTTATTTATTTATTTACTATAAATGAGTTTTAGTTTAAGTGACTTTTGGTATAGTGTAAGAACAGAAAGGACAAGCAACCTTTGGTGTCTCTGCAACTGGAGGTTTTGCAATGTCGATGATTTCAGGGAATGTGACTCTCAGATTCGTAACTCAGTGACTTTTATGTTTTAATGCCTCACTGAAATTCAATCAAAACCCTAAAGCAAACAGTAACAGCCTCCTCCGGGTCTTTATCCTATACTTAAACATTAAATAAAGTATTAGCATTATTTACTCAGGCTATCATAAAACAGCTTAGAAGCAGAGACATTTCTAAAAGAAAAGGGTGCAAAAATCTTGACATTACATTTTTTTTATGTATACATTTTTTGCTTCTATATTTTTTCAACGTATGCTGTTGTTTTCTTTAACAATGCCTATCTTGTTATATAAAATTATTTCCACTTTTTAACCATTTCTGCATCTTTTTAGCCCATTGTTTATATTCAACATTCAGTGCTGACTTGGAGCTAAAAGTATATTCACTGTATATTGTTTCCAAATTTGAATGTCTCAAGTGGTGTTAAATAGTCAGATGCTGAAGAATTTGCTCTTCATAAGAGCTCTATAGTAATTAGAACTTGGGCACTTGAGGTGTAATAACACCAAGTAAAACATTTGACATTGGTCATCAACAGCAACATATATGTCAAGAGCATCTCATAGTATATTAAGCAAATATAGTGGCTTAAAAAAATTGTGACATGTTGGGCAGTGACCCCAGAAAAGGGCAAATGGCTCCAGCAGATCCCAGGAATGACATCCGAGATCTGTGTCCAGAAGAGCACTTGTCCTATAATAACTCTTGTTATTAAACTGGCTCTAATGACTGGGCTATGACATGCTGTTCCAAAATTAAATTAGATCCTTTTAATTTTGTACACACCCCCTACTATACTACCACCAAAGCATCCTCAGTTTTTCCACGGTTCTTAAAATCTAAATTTGTTATTCCAAAAGGATTTCTCCCAGTTTTCTTCTGACCACTCTGTTCTTTTTGCCCTTATTAATCTTTTACGTTTTTGGCTAGTTTGAGATATTATTTTTCCTTTATAGACCTATAAGGCCAACATGCTGGCACAATGACATTGCCATAGCGTGGTTGTGTAGTCACTGGCATGGCAGACTCACAGTGGTTACAGAAACAATTGATTGGCAGAAGGAAGGTGATGGATTCAAAGACGACATCCAGTTAAAATCTAGGCGTACAATTTAATCACATACTGACAAGCACACTGGATATTTTATTTAAGTTTTCTTACCTTGTGTCCCAGCAATGACCTGTCTAATTCAGAAATACACCAAGTGTGTGTTCTGATGATTCTGCCTGAAGAGAAATGTAGCTCCACCACAAGTTTATCTGATTAGCCGTCTGTGGCTTGTTGTTGAATTATTTTCATACTGAGTAAGTAAGCTCCACAGAAGTCACTCCATCGCGTACGTCACTGTGTGAATCACAGCTCTGTGTTCCTCTGTCCTTCAAATATTAATTTCTCTCATCAAATTTCTCACTGGGGTGATAACTTTTAAGTGATGAATTCTTGTGATACTAAAGAGCTAACGGAGCCAACCTGATTTTTGCATGACTAAGAAAGGAAGATGGAGTGAACCGAAACAATGAGAATCCCATTCAAATTGTTTTCTGCTGATGAAGCAAACTTTGGTTATACCCACTCCTCACCACCTTTGCCGCAGAATCGGGCTGACTTTAACCTGGCATGCTGTTATGGCCCATACACAAACGATTCAGCCTGTTCTCATCCATGAGGTGTCAGTTAGTGCAGCTGTCTCAAATGCTTGTCTCATTTATGGTGAAGGTTTCTTGGGTTATGTGAGAGATTTATCACCTCCAATCCATCATTTGTTATTCAGCAGAGTTACCACTGTCACTGGCTGCGTTTTTTTAAATCCAAACCAAGCTCTTTTCTTAAACCTGAGTAGTTCTTACTACCTAAACGCAACCAAATGCAATATGGTTATCAAGTAGTTTTTAGTGGTTAAACATAACAAGCTAGTTAAAGCAAAAAAGAAAAAGGAAACAAACATTAAACCATAACCCAGTAAAAGTCTAAAACGCATCATTCCCAGGATGTATGCAGGACAGGAACACCAGACTGATAAGCATGCAACTTAAGCCACCATCTCCTGTCCAAACTTCTAATGTGGACTCTAAAATGGGGTTTTTATAGCTCAGCAGAGGATATTGCTGTGGGAGGTGCATTAGAACACAGCACATAATTAAGAGACACATGGAGTGTGTATTAACAGGCTATAAGCAGTGTTTTTGTAAAAGCATAGCTGGACAATTGAGGTATCTCAGGTGCTTCACAATTAGGTTAATGCAATGATAACTAAAACAACAGACGCTATTCTGCATCACTGAGTCTAGGTAAAATTAAAATAAAGCATGCTGGACTCAGAAGATTGAAACTGAGCAAAAATAAAATGTAATTATTGAGGGAGCAAAACCAAATACAAAAAGGGGAACAAAGTTAAAGTCATTACTGTACATTGAGCCAATTAACAGACTAAACAGAGCAGAAAGGGTCAGAAAGAACAGTTTGCATTTCTGCCAGCAATCGTTTTTACTAATGAACCATCCTTCATAGAATCTAATTGACTGCAATGTCATTCCTCAGAACACACAACCACAGCTACATGTTTAGTCAAGTAACAGATATGCATGCACATTCACAGAGTGAAAGTACTAATGGAAAAATTAAATGCAAAAAAGTGGATAGCTTGTGTGTCATGCCTGACGTAATTCTCCCTGTTTCACTTAAGGAGGCTTATGCCTTTTTACACATGAGGTTATCCTGTTATTCCTCTTTAGAGAGGGCTTTAATACTCTTAATTACACTTTCAGCATTGATTCTTCATCACTATCTTGAACCTGTAGCTTAGATTTTCCACTGGTTTGCCCATCTGAATCTAGTGTGATTGGTGTAAAGAAAGAAATTAGCTTCCTTTTACATGTGTGAGTCTGCAGATAGATTTCCACATAGCAAACCGCCCCTGTTCATTCTGTCTCGGTCTTTTCTGCATCTCAATAATACCAATGTTGATGTTATGTCAGTGACATAAATTCATTAGTTTCAGTTTCACAGCTTACGCTCATTCATGCACACATTTCTAAGTCCAAGGACATTGTTCAAGTGTGCCATCAAAATATCCCATCAAACAGACATGACTTGCAGCTGTCTCTAGGGTAATTGAATTTAGCTGTTGAGTTTCTCTAAATTCAGTTAAGAGGGTGTTTAAAATGATTCATATATATCTTGCTTTTCAAGAAGCTGTAGGGCCAGCCATCCCTTACACGCTTTGTGCAGCTTGCTCATTTACCTCTATCGCTAAAGTAAAGACGATAAGCACAAAGCTACAGATCTCATAGATCCACTCTAACCAAAATTAAAAGGGAAACTTGTGAAACCCAAGTTGTCACTATTTGTACTTAATTATAAACAAAGAGTTAAAAAGAATTTTTTTTTTTTAAAGGATTGGCCTATTTTCCTCTCTGAGATCAACTGTACTGTTTCAATTGTGTGGAATTTATTGCAAACATGTTTTCATTTACATTTTTTCTTTTTTAGTGATTATTAGTTTGACCCAGCATGATATATGATCACTGCTCATTAATAAGCAGCACTCTTACAGGAGGTATTACAGATCATTCAGTTATTGTCACTACACTGACTGCAGGTTAATGAGAACAGCTGCATTGTGAGATTGGTTATATTGGCATTAACATTAGTGGGAGACAGATGAACAGGGAACTGTCATATTCAGTCCAGCTACAAGTCTCACTTGCTGCAGTCATGCATTCACATATCATGTATTCACTAAACATTCCTGAAACAGTGACAAAGTAGCTATTTAACAATTATACCCACTGATATAATTAACAATACAAATAATTGTATTGTTTACTAGTTACATCTCTTCACCTTTGGCATGTAAAGTGAAACAACACTTCAGCAAAACACCACATTTTTGTTTTGGTAGCTGATGCTCCAGGGTTTTGCAGTTGCTTTGGTTTGCAGAACACTGGGACGCAGATGTCACTCCTACCTGGGTCCTGTTAACCACAATTGAGTTAAGCAATTGGCAGCAGAGTGAATAAAGTTGGAAAACCTATGTGTTTGTCTGTTCATATGGGCGCACATATTCATAGTGTTCATATATTCCTGCATGTGTTTTTACTTGCAGACTTGTGTGACGTTTTGATAAAATGAGAAGAAGACCCTGGTGTCTTCTTCCCAACATGCAGTGATTGCGAATGTGTGGTTGTGTTTGAGTTAGACAGAACTGTTAATATGCTGCATGTTAGCACATTTTTGATATGCTGTACAGGACTAGAGACAGTCTCATTGTAAAGAAATTTGCTGGTTTTGGTCAACTTTCTGTCCTTTTATTTGGATTGGTAGTTCCAACCTGTGAATCACATAACTCACCCTTTAACAGCAACACAGACCTGAGGTCAGCCCACATTTCTCAACACATTAGCTTGGTCTCCCACCGAGGTCAGAAAGAACAAAATAATAAACCGCAAACCTGTAGACCCACAATAAATAGGTCAAGCAATTTACCAGAGACACAACACCTACTCCTGGTTTGGTTTTGTTTCCACATTAATAAGGTCATTAGTTGAGGGTGGTGCATTGAGGCGTTGAGCTAGGCCATCTACACAGTTCACCATCTGGGGCAAATGTTTATTTCGATGCACTGGCAAGTTCTCATCACCCACAAGCTCAAGACATTTGAAACACATGCACTATGTTGACTGTGTACATTTGCTGTAGATTACTATTACTATTGAGCTAGGCTGTGCTGGATTTTTTTAAATGATCAATCATTTTAGATGCAATTACTCTCTTTAGGGTTCTTCCATTTTCATGGGAATTGTAGTGATACTTACCAAGTACTTATAGAAAGTGCTCGAGCGTCTTTGTTTGCTGTAAAGGAGGGGTCACACAGAGGTCTAAACTGATCATGAATGCCAGTGCTGCCTCTTGGAATAAGGGGAGGATATATGGGAGAAACCTATAAGCCAAGCTGTGAATAATCTTGGACAACACCTTCCACCCCCTAAAGGAAGCTCTCGAGAAGCTTGAGAAGCTCCTTCAGCAACATCTTAGGTACTGGTTTTACAAAAGAAAACTCAATGTAATAGATTTCTCTGCCTAACCACATGCTCATTACATACACACACAGTTACGCCAAAACATGGCTAAACTGAGAGATTATTACTTAGATAACCATACCTTCTGCTGCAATCAAATTTAATTCATAGGTTCAAGCTCAACTGATATCCATCCATGCAACCTATTGGCAAAAGCTGCTTAGATTTCCTGCAAGCTGCTTTCCTACCCATCTCCACACCAGCTCCTTCTTTCTTATTGTGTCTGAATTAATGTAATTTCTGTTGTTTTTTTCTGTGCTGATGAGAAGGTCCTATAAAAAGAACCATGTAGCCAAATATAAGATAGTGCATATCAGTAATGTACCTTTTAACAATGCAAATATTGAGGGAAAAAATGTCAAGAATGGTTTCCATCAGAAGCTTACGCTATTTCTACTACTTTTCTTTCCCTTTTTGGTGAATCTGCTTTTGTTATTCAGCTTTGTTTGAAACTGAAACACCACTAACTTTGTTTTACCCTTACCCATTTTCTATTTACTTATTCTCAGAAAATCATTATATTTCTTTATGTTTGCTCACAGAGCAATCAAATCCTGTTTTTGCTGACAATTTACAAATGCATGCACACAAAAATAGGCTGCTTTTTTGAGTGAAAAATTGCCTCACCTTTGGTAACAACACTGATGGAAAATAGGATGTGGAATGGATCATTGCATCTTGGGGGGGAAAGTCTCTAAAGCGTCACAGTTCAACTGCTTGTTAACACAAATATCTAATCAGCCAATAATATAGCAGCAACTGTTGGAATTAATAATCTTTAATACAAATATACCTCAATATTTTATATTTCACAACTATCTCACAATAAGCATCACACACTTGTTTTGTACTTTACTCCATATATTTATGTATTGTAGAGTAGTTTTAGAAGTAGATTGCTATACTCAGATACTAATGGACATAAATAGAGGAGACCCCTTCTCTGAGGAATTTCAGTGGGAAGAGCTGCCTGACTGGTGAAGGCACCAGAAGGTAAAGAATTTTAAGCCTGGCTGTGCTAGAGGAAACATGGCTGTAGATTGGTGGGGTTAGAGGTGCTCTTTCCCCCTCTTTCTGCATGCTCCTCTCTTTATGCATGTCTAACCGGAGGACCAGAGGTGGTTGTCATTGTGACGGGTAGGGATGGGTATCGTTTAGGTTTTATCCGATACCGGTGCCAAATCGGTACTTTTGAAACGGTGCCGGTGCTTAAAGAATGGAGAACACAAACTTCGTCCAAAAACCTCTCATGTTTTTATTTTTAGCAGTCTCTTTTTTCTGCAAAATGATAAGAACATATAAACATCATCTGTGCAAAGATTTAAGTTTTTAAAGTGAAACCGTGAAAAATTACAGCGCTGTCAATACATGAATATCCAGACGTTGTACAAAAATGTCCAATTCTGGCACACAATTGGACACCTTGCCAGTTGATTTTTTTAGGTATTTAAGAGCAGACATTAATTAATTTTATTAACATGCCTAAAAATGCTTTTTTTAAAAATACGTTTTTGAAGAATTAACCACACATTTACATGGTAATGGGCCTTTTCTGCCATGGAGCGTTTAATTGGTCTCTGGCCCTTTAAACTCTGAGGGGCTGTAACTTTGGTTTCTATTGGTCAATTTGTGTGATTGACACCTCTTTTTAATTGTTTGAGCCAATAGAATCACAGTAACGATGCCACGTTCACGTTACTTCAACCAATCAGACGTTCCAAGGCCAAAACCCACGTGGGCCCAAATTTACTGCATGTGATGTCTGTCCAGTCACGTGTCTGTAGGTGGGTCTAAAATGGAGGTTGTTGACGGAAAACGACTCTGATGCGGCTAGGTAGGCGTGGTAACTGCTGATAATCACATGGCTACCGGCGAAAATAACGGAGGAAATCTGGATGGTAAGCCAATTTCTGTCTTAGCGCATTTGCGCCGCTGTGTGTTTTTGTGGTCTTCTTTTGCGGCTCATTCAGTGAATTTTGGTCTGAGTGTGATGAAACTTGCTGTTTGCAATTGGTGATAGCTCTGGAAGATAACCAGCTTTTCTTTAGCCGGTTACATGAAGTCTGGAGAATTTCTGGTTCGCCTTGTTTGTTTAGCGGACTTGTGCGCATTTACATAACTGCTCGTTTAATCATGGCTTGTTTTCGTTGAGTTTGGTGGTTGTAGAAATGGTTTATATGACATTTTAGCTGAGATTCAGAGGTTTCTGTGGATACCACACATGTCTGGACTTATATTTCTCACCCCGTGTTATAACCGATTAAACGTGATCTCCTCCTTTTTGCTCGCGGTACCGGGGGCGTGGGGCTTAAAGCACTTGTTGCAGGCTGCAGAGTTTGCATCTTTTGCTGTGAAGTACAGCCAGACTTTTGACCGCTTCGCCTTGGGCATTTTTAATCTGTAGCTCTGCTCTAAAAGAACGTACGTACCTGGGCCCGCCTACTATCCTTGTAAAGGTAAAATGATTAGCTAGAATCCAAAGTGTATGACATCTCAAGAAAAAAAAAGCACCGAAATAAAGCACCGAAATGTGCGCTGCTTTTCGGTCTGGTTACTACCGTTTATGTCAGAACCGGTGCCATAATGGCACCGGGTACCGGTACCCATCCCTAGTGACGGGTGAAGTGGCATCTCCAAATAAGGAGATGTCCAGAAACATGAGCCGAAGTGCTGGATTTCAGCCAGATAGGGAGAACTATGACTTTTCTCCAACTTTTGACCAATCACCTTAGCATCCTGTTTATCACACATGATAAAAACCATTTACTGTCTGGGTGTGGGGCCTTTTTTCCTTTAGCTTGCTATTGGGTAACAGACCCCCTGCATTTGTTTTGTTTTTAAACTCAAACCTTTGATTGCTTGATTAAAAGAAAAAGTCATACTCTGAGTTTAGATAGTCTTCTCTCTTAAAAGAACCCGACCCAACTCAGTGCATTTAGGCATGTAGTGACCAAACCAAGAATGGTAAAAAAGGTATCGACTAATTGACTCTGAATGTAGCATGGTTGTTACGGTCAAACAAATTGGTTTGAATATGGGATGTTCATGGACAACCACCTCTCAAGTTTGCAGAGAATGGTCCAAAAAAGAGAAAATATCCAGCAAGTGGCAGTTCTCTGTGCTTAAATGCCAGAGGTCAAAGGAGCATGGCCATACTGCTTTGAGCTGATAGGATGCCAAAGTCACTCAAACAGCCATTTGTTACAACCACAATATGCAGAAAAGCATCTCAGAATGCACGCTGAATACACAATGAACCTTGAAGGTGATGGACTGCAGCAGCAGAAGACCACACTGAGGTTCATTCCTGTCAGCTCAGAACAGGAAACTGATGATACAGTTTGCACAGTCTCAACAAAATTGGACAGTAGAAGACTGGAAAAATGTTGCCTGCTCTGATGACTCTTGATTTTTGATACAGTCAGATTTAGATGTTGGAGTCAGATTTGATCTAAACAACATAAAAGCATGGATCTATCCTGCCTTGTATCAACAGTCCAGACCACTGCTAGTGGTGTAATGGTGAGCCGGATATTTCCTCAGCACACTGTGGGGTCCTTAGTCCCAACTGACCAACACTAAAACCTGCTTGAGTACTGTTGCTGATCATGTTCATCCCTTTGTGACTACAGTGTACCCATTCTGTTTTCTGCTTCCAGCAGGATAACACGCCATGTGACAAAGCTCAAATCATCTGAAACTGGTTTCTTGAACATAAAAATTAATTCATTTTCGCTCAAATGAACTCCACAGACACCAGACCTGATTCAGTCCTGTCTAGTGTGTCTTGATGCATGCCCAATCATCCAGGAAAGGAAATCCAAGAAAGTTGATTCTGTTCATCTGGACATAGCGTTTTCAGTGGAAGAAGATGAACTAGATGAACGGTTTAGCATGATTTCTGAATGTCGCCATATTTCCAAATCCATGTGTACAAATTCTCCTCTAAACGCAATTATATGCTTTTGTACATATTTCACAATGTCATTGTGGTAGTTTGACCTCTTGTTGGCAGAGATGGAACGACATCTGAGGGGACAGATTAATAATTGACCCTTTTGAACTGCAGCAGTGTCTCCCAGTTTGTCTGAGGTAAAATAGTGTTATTTTATTATTTGTATATTCAGTACTAATGTGCATTTTGAGCTACAGCACACTTGTTGCAGTGGTCTGATGGGTCAGATGTGAACGAATAGGTGAATCAGAACAATTTGCACTAATTTTACATGTCGGGTTTGTAAAGCCCTAACCCTGTTTGAAACAACCTACTCTTAAATTGTACTACAAAAATTTAAAGAGTGGTCACACAATATATTATTTGCCCATCAAAGTACAAACATTACCTGCACTGCTTGCTTGTAACAACTCTCAGCCTAGTGTCTCTAAGTTTCTGTTGTCATGCCCAGTAGAAAAAAGAATATTTGACACCTCTAAAAAATAAATAAAGAATTAAAAATGGAACAAATTTGCATAAATCTGTTTTGCACATTTTCAGTCTTTCTCAACTTTATCTTAAAGTTTTGACTCCTTTAATAGCATGATTACACACACCTTTCATTTAGTTGCAAATTAGCAAGACATCTTGGTTCTCTACCTGTGAAACACAAACTCCATTCTTCTTCTGTCTGTCTACAAGTAGGGAACAACTGATAAAGTCATTACAGTAAATCTCCTTAAATGATTTTCTTGCAAAATATTTTGATGCAGAACGTTTTATTTTCTTAACTGTTTATTGAATCTTCTGTAAATTAATATATGTATATATATATATATATATATATATAATATAAATTAAATATCAATTTACATAAGTTAGTTTAAACTTGTATAATTTCTGCTACATCTGGCATTTCTGTGTAGTTTATTGATTACAACTTTACCGCGCAATTAATTCAGGTTTTTCTTGATAACAATTACACTGATGATACAAAACTCACAAAAATGTGTCAAATATGACACACATGGTGTTACAAAGTTTTAAAAAAAAAAAAGCAACACTCCAAAAACTAATGGAACATTGTGTTAACTTTCAGTGGAGTGTTCTGTGTAGGCTTTACAACCTAAAACTTGAGTGCTTTGGTTCAAATTCAACTACTTTTACCAGTGTTGATTTTAAGAAAACATTCTATTTTTTAGTCTCACTTTATAACAGTGGAGTTCCATCAAGACTAAAAATAGAAACACATCAAGTAAAGCGAAATCCCTCCTTAGCAAAGCTGCAATCTTGTGCCCACAGTTGGTTATTGTCACTGAAAGGGCTCATTTCAATCACATATCAAAATGTAGTCTTCTCTGTTTCTGAGGGCGTGTCCGTCTGACATTTACAATGAGCGGAGCTGGGCAAGCAGCGTGTTGCTAATGGTTTGCGCATGTGCATTGTGGATGACCCACTGGTGTTTGACTGTACACTGATGGAAGAGTAATGTGCTCTGGATCACCTTTCACTGCTCAGTTACTAGCCGAGCTAGCATTAGCAAGTAAACAGTTCAGTGATTTCGCATCATGACAGATGAGTTTACTTTTGCTAACCTTGGTCAACATATGTGATGTAAAGAAGATGGAGTTTGAAAAGGTAGTTAATAACTTCTTTAGTACATTAGCAAGGAAATCTGTGACAGGACAGCAAACATATGCTTTATAGAATATTGATGCTGCACGTCAAACACATAAAAATAATTTAAAATAGCTCATCTTTAAAGATATTCAGCAACAATATTAATTCATTTGATTGTGTTTCATTGCTTTTTTTTAAAGGGATGGTTTGAAAAATTCCTACAGCACTTGTCATTTTCAGCTATTAGGAAATAATCTTTTTGTAATACACTAGTTATTTATTTAATGATAGAAGTAAAAAAAATTACAATTCTTCAGCCAGGAGTGCAGACAGGCAGCTCAAATGGTATGTTTAAATTTGACCCAATTTAACTTTGTTAGACAGGTATAGTGGAGGAAGATGTTTGTGTGTGTATTTAAAACATTGTGCATGTCTATGTGTGCCTGTGAGCTCAGAACTGAAATTGCTACTTTAAATTTTACTCTGTTGAGAATCATCTTTTGCACCACTTGAATTGCATTAAAACATAAACTCACATAGGAATCCCAAAAGAGCCACACCAATACTTCACAAATAAACCATCTGATACATGGTTGAAATAAGCCATTCTTTTCATTTTCTTATTGTCCTAAAGAAACCCCAAATGTTAACATTTCAATCCTGGGCTGAAAGAAATAGTGGGCACATTTGTAAGAAACTTAAATTGCTAATTTTGTTTCGGGGTAAATCATTTTCTGTACTACAGTCTCACTTGCCCACAGCACTTAGGAGAGTGGTATGCATTGAATTGAATCCAAATGTCTAACTAATAATTACATATTGACATGCCTCTGAGTTTAGGCTGCTTTCACAACAAAGGAAATTATTTTTTTCAGTTTCAAGTGGTTTCTTAGATTCAATGACAAACAGAAGACCAAAACCTCAAGACCATTACTGAATGTAAAAGCTGCTCAACTGAAAAACGGGGACCAAAATAGATAAAAGATTACAGAGAAAATCTCTGCTACTATCAACCAAATAAGTAAAGATGAAACAATGCTAAGCTTGTTTAATGAAAATAAAAATGGGCATTTTACCCTTCAGGTTATTGTTTTCTGTGTGCATTTGTTTTTGAAGTGCAAACACATAAAAGTAAGTAGGACTCCTAGTCACTACCAACATTTACAATCCTTTCATCTCATTTCCATCTCCTTCTTTCATCTTGTCTTTTTTTTTTCTTTTATATTTGGTAAAAATATAGGGCAATTTGGAGGAAAAAAATCTAAAGCTGGTTAAAAAAATGGAGGACTGGAAGCATGGAGGACAAAATGGGGCTATTAAGTGCGAGTAATTCATAGGCTTCTGTTCCCTTCCCCAGTCTTGATTTTGACATAGGCTTTTCTTGAGGAAAACCCCACAAGACATATACGCGAAGGACCGTTTAACTTTTTGGAGGCTACTGAGCACATGTGACAAACCTCACACAGGTTGGTGGCATGTGTGAAACCATGCAAACCAACTTGTGTAACAGTATGGATTTTCATGTTAAATGACTGATCAGGCTATTGGCAGTCTTGCAAAACACCCAAACTCTTAACAGCAAACTAACCAAAAGACTAATAGGTTTTCAGGAAATGTTTGGAAGTTAAATGTCCTTTACTGAATTCAGATGTTATATGTGGAAGCACATATTGTATATGTAATTGTTTTGACTTGCGTGGGCTGTGCATGTCTTTATTTGTTGAGCATGCATATCTGTACACGTGGGCGCACTTGTCGGTGTGTATAAATATCTTGCGCCACCTCAGGTGTGTTTGAAGGAGATTTTCAGGAGAATTGGAGATAAATCATGTGAATCCTTGCTGACATCTAAACCCTCCAAGCACTAATCAGCAGTAGTCTCAAACAAATGCAAACAGGCAGCGAGACGGCCTCTATGTGGGCTTCAATCATTGCTGCTGATGTCTTACTTTGTCTGTTTGTTTAACAGGTATTGGGGCTGTCGAGGAAGAGATAAGGAGCAGAAGGACATAAATTGTTATTTTTCCAAAAATATTCTGCAGGATCTCTACTAGATAAGATTCATTTTAACTGTTTATCCTGTGCTTGGGACAAAACTACCATCTGGTCAGTGCTTGAAATGAGTGTACTGACCACCAAAATCTGTAAAAAAGTGTATAAATAAATCAGTTACTGAAAAACCTCATGGCTGAATGTGCTTCAGTATGAGGATTACTGGGCAGCCACTTCTCCTAATGCATGGTTATGAAGTCTGTGATGCAGGTTGGCATTTATTTCTGAGAGAATTTTCTGATTTCCCTGTGACTCCCTGTCCCTTACTGCTTTTCATTCCACGCTGCTTCACTCTATTCAAAAATCCTAGAAATCTTCTCCACTGACGTATCCTCATGACCAGTGGTCACAGTGCTGAAGGCTTTGTTGATTCAGGACGGAGAGAGCATGACTGTCAAAGGCATATTATAATTTTGTGTTTGTGTATTTGAATTGTTTTGTTGGTGGTCACTCAGGGTAATAGTACTTGGGTCATGTCAAATAATGACATTACAAAATGTCTTAAGATTTTTTTTCTCTGCTGAAAACCTCAAAGACAGTTGAAATCCACCATCACCAGAATATCACTATGGCTACCTCTTAGCCTTAAGTGATATTTTTCCTATTGGAACTCTCAACAGTGAGAAGCATAAGTAGGTTATCAACACAGTGACAGCAATCATCAAAAGAGGAGGGACAGAGAAATCTGTGACCAACAGAAATATTACTAGCACTTAATAGAGACTGAGAACTTACAGAAAACCTGTGTTTGAGTTGTATTTCCTCCAGCAGTTTTAGGACAAATAAGTATTATACACTAAAGAAAGAATTACAAGGTCCAATGTAAAGCCTATATGTATGTATGCTGCCACGCTTGGTGCCCATAAAGGTCGACAAGTTCTATCCACCTTGTGTGTAGTTGAAGGATGAGAAATCTATGAATGATGCTATAGACATGGCTGGCACACAGTCCCTTGTGTTGCTGCTGGTTGACAGGGGACTACTGACAATACATGCAAAAGTACCCCATTGAAGATGACTTTCAGTGTCCCCAGGAGACTAATTGTGGAGACCGACCTCCCTGAATTCAGATACATTGTTGTTTCTGAAAACCAACATTTAAACTCCATGGACTCCAGTTTATCTGGTATTGATAGATAATGTTAGATCTGAGTTTCCTAGCTGTGGTTGGGGTATTTGGACAAAACCAGAGATATTTGTCTGGCCCTCATGCTCACACATGAACTTAACTGTTATAACACATAAAATGTTAGGTGTATTGCATTCCTACCAGTGTAACTGAACAGATTTTTTTTTTTGTTATGGAGAGCCAACTGATTTTATGCAATATTTTCTCTTCATATCACTTATATCCCAGGTTCTATAAACAGCAGATGTAGCTACGGTGCTTGATTATTCTTTAAACTGAGGAGACTCACCACACTGTTGGTGAAATAAAATTTCACTATTAACATTTGGTCTTTTCAAAAGAAAAAAGATTAAATTCCTCTTTTTTTATGTTCTAGTTCTGCTTTGACTGACGGTACTGACACTTAATAAAAAACATGTTAACTGGGTGTTGGAATTGATATTTTTTATATTGTCATTTGTGCTTAGAAACATATAATCATTTGTATGCTGATAAAAATCATATCCTTATTAGGTCTGATAAGATTCTGTGTGCACTTGTGTACCATGAGATGAGAGGAAGCAGTCTCGACATTATAATTCCATTATAGCTTTTGAAACCAGACTGTCCTGTTCTGTTTTCTTAAAAGTGCAAGAGTTCACACCTTTAAATGTGGATTTGAGATATGACCTATTGCAAGTCCTGTTTTTATAGTTTAGCAAGACGCTTACTTCTGCTTTCCTGCATACAGTTTAAGTTCATTGAAAGGTCATATGTCTATGTATAGTATGGCTGGAAACACACATAGACACACATGCACCTACACACATATAATACAGACACTGATGTTGTTCACATATGCCTGCTTAAGAATGTCACGCGTATTTGTAATTGCATATTCATGAATGTTTGCTTGCTGACAATAAAAAGGGCTGTAGCGAAGGAATCAGTTGGAGTTGCTTAGACAGGCGAGTCGCAGCACTGCTCTCCAACGCTCCCCTTGCAAGTAAAATGTAAACTGGTGTCTGTGTGGTTGCTTTCAGTAACAGGTTCTGTTTACCAGCAGGGTTGACTTAAACCCAACACTGGGTAAAAGCCAACAGTTTTATTTGGCTAATGCAGCCTACAAAAAGAAGTTTTAAAGCAAAAAATCTAAGCACAATGATTTATAGGGACAAGTACTTGCAGGGTAGTTGTAAACTTCCAACTTCCTCCATATTTTTTGTTTAAGGGAAATCATTGTTATTAATGTGGACTTTATCCCCGTGTGTATTATTCAAGTAGTTTTGTCAGACTTTCTTTCTTTTTTTTAAATAAGCATTGTGTAAATTTTAACCACAGTCTGGTTATTTCTAATAGCAATGAATGCATTATATCCCTGTGATTTATTACTAATTCCCACCTCCTCACTTAACACTAATCCAACATAGCAAGTATGCAAAGAAAATGAATGCATATATTACTGGTACCGCTACAGTATTACAAAAATTCAAACAGCACATTTTGCATGCATAAAAATATGTCAAACAGAAAAGTGGTCAGTACTGAGAAGCTGTCAAATATATGTGACCTGATTTGTCTTGTTACTTTCCGTTGAAATATAGTTCCTGCTACAAATGTTGAATATCATAATACCTTCATCTAAACTCAAGGAAAATACATTTTCAGCAGACCTCTAAATCTGCATGGGAAGCTTCCCCCTCCAGTTTAACCAGTTCACTGGTTAAAAAAAGTTATTAGATGTTTTCAATTTATACAATAACTTAAATTTCAGACAATTTGTACCTGTAGATATCCTGGGGTAAACGTATTTGGGTATTACATGAAGAGGCCTGGCCTCCACTGTCTTGAACAAAAATGGCTGAGGTTTTCTAAACAGGAGCTGCTTTGCTCCATGATAAGCCCTATATGTATGTATGCATGCTCCATAAAATACAAAATAAAATCTGAACTGCTGGTTGAGCTCCTCTTGGCAAATCACAAAGAAATAATTCAAGTCCCTGGCTGAACACAAAACACATCAACAGGACTCTTTATGTGCTTTAGATTCAGGTTAATTTGTCAGGATGCCCACAGTTCTGCACAGTTACAGATTCCTCTCCTCCTGGAAGCTTGAGAGGAATTACTCAAATTCACTAAAATCTATGCTACTTAAATGCATTTTGCCATTATGTATGTCTCTCAGCCCCTGTATCAGCAACTATAACTGGATTCAAATTTTCAGATCTTTTTTTTGTTGGATCAGCTTCAATCCGAAGCATACTCTTTCATTTACACATACAAAGAGGGTTTAAAAGACCATTTCAGTAAAAACTGTTTAACGTGTAGGATTATAGCCATAAGGCAAGTGATGGATGGATTCCATCAATTTTGGTTCAAACACACACAGCCAAATTTTAAATATATATTTTTGGAGAAGGTGAAGTAAATTCTATCAACAATCAGTTTAACAGGTGTAATGTGCACCCAGCCATTTTAATTTGAACCATACTGAACCACTGAATCCTGTGCCGTAACAAGCATATATGAATCATATGTTATGTGCTAGTTTTAAAGTTTCCATTCTCCCAAAACAGAGCCAAAAAAAAAAAAAAAAAAAAGATTCATAGTCTAGTTTTTCTGGCAAATTTCATCTTCAATAGCAAACAGACTAGCACAGTGAACGTGAGGTATATAAGCAACACGTATGCAGTACTGTCAGTTTTGGCCACTTTACAGTGTAATCAACCTTTATAATAATAAGTATAATATAAATGGCATTTTAACATATATAGTATTAAAAATAATACTTGCCATAAAAGTGTTTATTTGTACCAAAATTATATATTTCACATAATTATTTGTAATGTATTTTGCCATTTTATTCAAATCTCCCTTTAAAACAAAATTCTTCTGCCTCAAAAACGGATTATAAAAGACTCTCATGTTAAATTCAATTTTTGCCACCACATGTAGTTTTGGATTTCTCACTCTGTCTTTCTTTAAAAGCATAGAATTTAGTCCTTGCCCACTGTTTGTACAGTAAAGAGATGCGATCTCTGTAGTCTCGCATGCAGACGAATACAAGCAATCGCTTTCCAAACCCGTGGCCTAAATTTACTTTGCCTCTCTCCATTGGTTTTTAAGTCACAGTTTTGCTTGTGTGCATATGTGTGTGTGTGTGTGTGTGTGTGTGTGTGTGTGTGTGTGTGTGTGTGTGTGTGTGTGTGAGTGAGAGAGAGAGAGAGAGACACAGCTGCTGTATTCAGCCCAGCATGGAAAGATGCATCTAATATGCTATATAAACAACACTCAATTCCTCAGTTGCTATCACTTCTATTTTCTTCTTCTCTATTTGTCTCTCTCCCTTTCCCAGTTCTCATCTTTACCTCCCTTCTCTCAAAGTGTTGTCACACCTGGTCTGTCTTTCCATAAAGTCAGTCTACATCTGCCCACTCTTTACTTTGACTAATATTTGTTTCTCTGTGTGTGTATGTTTCAGTATGCACCACTTATAAACAATGTTTGCATTTGCACTTGTGAATATTTATATTTTTATTTAGAATTTTCTGTGCAGCCCCACTTTAGGTTTAGTACGTTTTGAGATTGGGTATTACAAGGATTAGGATTAGATTAGATTAGTATTTGAATATACCTGTAAGTAACAAGGTTTTTGACCTTGTCACTTACAAATCCTTATTTTTCTACAATTCTGTTCAACTTCCATTCTCAGCCAAAATCCAGACTTGCAAATAAGTAAGATAAATTGGGGGGCGACCGTGGATCAGGGGGTTGGGAAGCACATCTGTAACCGGAAGGTCGCCGGCTCAATCCCCGGGCTCTCTGTCCTGGTCGTTGTGTCCTTGGGCAAGACACTTCACCTACTGGTGTTGGCCAGAGGGGCCGATGGTGCGATATGGCAGCCTTGCTTCTGTCAGTCTGCCCCAGGGCAGCTGTGGCTACAACTGTGGTTTGCCTGCACCAGTGTGTGTGAATGTGAGAGTGAATGAATAGTGGCATTGTAAAGCGCTTTGGGTGCCTTGAAAAGCGCTATATAAATCCAATCCATTATTATAAGTGAGATTAAGAAAATGCTTAAACAATATTCACCCATACTTTTTTTATTGTTAGTATGCTGCACTCTGGCAGTCAAAATAATGGTTTGCACACAAAACTAAAAAATAAATATTCTGATTGAAAGATAATAAATTACAGTTTTGTTGTCCACCCTCTTAAAGGAAAGCAAGGAACCGCTGCTGTTGTATTAATATTTTAAAATACTTTGGGATTTGTACAATTAAGCTTTGAATAAAAAATAATCTGTTTGAAATCACAGTCAAATGTATAAGAGTTAGTCAATATGGTCGAAACTTGTCAAAAAGTTATAATGATTTGCATTTAAATAAATGTGCACTTCACATAAAAAATGTCCTTTGATCCTTATATGGTAACAGAAATTTAAAAATGAAGTACTAATTGTTTAGTATTTACTCTGTATTGAAATATTTATTTATCTAACTGTGAGGTACTAATAAAAGTTGCCCTTTTGTGTTTTTCTTGTGATTGGTATAAATGATATATACACACCATGTGATTCAAGTATGCATTACATTTGCAAGAAAGGTCTTCACATATTTAAACAGTGGAATAGCTTGTAATGCGTTTTGAGTTTCACCTGAATTTTAGTGCACAGGCTCACACAAAGTATCCATTCATTTGGATCAGAAAAGTTTTCTTTTATATTAAAACATATTGATTTTCTTTTAAGCTCTTCTTTTTTTAATCTGAGCTGCCGTGCTGTTTTCAGAAAGAAACACATCAGAGAGAAAAACCTTTGCTTACA
Source organism: Pelmatolapia mariae (assembly GCF_036321145.2). Classification (NCBI taxonomy): domain Eukaryota; kingdom Metazoa; phylum Chordata; class Actinopteri; order Cichliformes; family Cichlidae; genus Pelmatolapia; species Pelmatolapia mariae. The sequence continues at coordinate 64,696,674 of NC_086241.1, forward strand.
CTATTTTGATTATTTGAAACGACCACATCGATTTTTGGGTTTTTTAACCATATGGGTCTGATTGGTCAGAACTGTTTATTTCCAGCTCAAAAACTGGAATTTTTGAGCCTGATTAAAAGAAAATCATACAAATTCATCAAGCAAAATTATGCAGTCCGTTTTAATGGCTGCATTACAAACAGTTTTATCTTTAAAATATTTTTAAAGCACAAAATAGTAAAACAAAATCCCATGTCTGCTATGTACAGTAAAGGTCTTAATTGTATTCCTGGGTCACTATATTTTGAAGAAAGCAATGCCTTTTACCTACTGCTATTGACATGGCCATACAAACTGTGAAATATTTCTGCAGGCTCAAAAACGGATTAGAAAACTAATGTTTAAAGTGACAATCTCAATAAGAATAAGTCTTTAGACTGTTAAGAAAAATATTTGCCTAAGAAAAATCTGGAAGCTTAGCATGGGTTCTCTAAATGAAAGTTTTGATCTTGATTGTTCCATTAATCTACAACTTCTGTTCCAGAAGTCAGTGTTTGCCAGCTAAATTAACTGACAATCATGCACATGTGCATGCTCTACAGAATCTTGTGAGCAGAATCAGCAGATATCCATCTTCTGGGTTGTAATCTTAAATCTCTCCTCAGCCTGTTCAGTGGTGTTGTGTACCCGCAGCCTAACTAGATTATCTGTCCAGAGCAGCTGATGTGTGTTGTTTTGTTCTGTTGCAGCCTATTCATTCTCACTGTGTTACGCTGTCAAATTACTTCACAACGCATTATCTCCGGGAATCCATCCCCACACACAAAAATATACAGAAACTTTATAAACATACAGTCTATGACTATCAGAAGAGACAACACAGGGGGAAACAAAATACAAATCATAACTACGTCTCCTTCCAACTCTAGATCTCTTTTTCTGCTTCTGTCACATACATCAAGCTGACAAACTACCTGGTGTATGTGACAGAATGGGAAACTATGAAATACTAACTCTAACCCAGTAATACTGGACTTTCCAAGAACTTAATATTATTATTATTTTTTTTATAAGTTGGGGGCTGGAGCCTTTGCCAGTTGTCACAGGGTGGTCTACTGCAGGGCTAACACATAACATGAATTTCTTGGAGGAAGGAAGCCAAGTACATTGAGAGAGCACTTTGAAGGCACAGGGAGAAAATGCAAACTCCACCCTGTAATGTCCCTCCGAACTTGGAACTATTTTAGCACTTTTTATAAGCTCCGGGGGTTTCTTTAAGCTCGTAAAGAGACCATACAGCGCCTCATCTTGACAGTCCGGGTGCTCCACTTTTGTCTCAGTATGTAGAGTGTGGTTTCACACATAGCAGAACTGCTCAATTATAGTTAGCTGGAAGTGCTGTGGGGTGGAGGAGGAGGGCTATGAAGATGCAAAAATACTTGTAGCCATAAAAAAATGGGATATGTTGGGGTAAATATACAAAATTTTTAATCCAAAGAGGAGAATATTCCATTTGTTACAGATGTCCTTGTTCAGAAAAACAGGCAATTTCATTTTATTTATTTGCATTATATGGAGATTACCATAAAGAGCAGTGATGGGAATAACAGCGTTGCAAGTAACGGCGTTGCAAGTAACGGCGTTACTAACGGCGTTACTTTTTTCAGTAACGAGTAATCTAACTAATTACTATTTCTATCGTTACAACGCCGTTACTGTTACTAACAAGAAAATGCGGTGCGGTTGCGTTACTTTTTTTCAACAAACAGACGGTTAAAGCTGTCTTCAGTTTACCGCACCTTATATCAGTAGCACGGAAGTAGCTGTCTACGTAGGTAATCTGGGCGCTACAGCTTTAAGCAGCTGCGCGCGCTTCCGCGGACGGCAATCACAAATAACACAAATAATTTGTGTGGCGTCTTATTGAATGCAGAACACCTGATTGTTATGTAAATAGTTTGAAATGGTTATTTAAAAAGGGGTAAAAGGTAAATGGCCGCGAATAACTTTGTTGTTTGCAAAACTTGTGCATAGGATTTTAAAATTGACAATTTATATTTGAATTAAAGTTATGAAATATGATTCATTAAACATGTTTGTGGTTGTTACAGTAAAAAATATAACTTTTTCTACTCGGATTTTATGTTTTTTGTCTGATTTAGATCAATTGTGTTAATACAGTATGTCAAAATGAAAACATGACTGTAAATTCAGACACGTGAGGTTGTGCTGAAAAGAATGATACCAAACAAGGCAAATAAACAGTTTTTAAAGGTGGAATGTAGAGGGAAAATCAAAAGTAGTTAAAAATGGGCAATTGTAATCTGGACCTCAGAGGGTTAAACATTTTTTTTTTTAAGTAGCGCAGTAGTTACTTTTCAAGTAATTAATTACTTTTAGAATCTTGTAACTCAGTTACTAACTCAGTTACTTTTTTGAAGAAGTAACAACTAATTACTTTTTCAAAGTAACTTGCCCAACACTGATAAAGAGACACAAAGACAAACCAATCATAAATTCTTGGCTTTGGGGTCTGTAACACCTTTCAAACAAAATGTTTCTGACTGACATATTGTTAATATTAAGTAACATTTATTGCAGATTTGAAAAATATGCCAAAAGATATAAAGGAGTGAGACAGCATGTTGCTGCTTGGAAGGGGAAGGTAACGGGGTTTTGCCTCATGAGGAATAGGAGCCATTTACAAAAAGTATATATCTCTTTTGTCTTTGTTTGATCCAACTGCCATTCTGTTATCAAAACAGTTATTTCTCTTTTAATGGACAAGAAGTCATAAAACTAATCAATCAGACCCATCTAGAGCCCTAGAGTAAAGTGTGGGGCTTTATATCCAACAGCTCAAGGTAGGCCAAAATTGGGTCATGCAACACGACAATGATCCCAAACACATCAGTAAATCTTCAACAGAACGGCTGAAAAGGAAAAGACTACAATACCTGGTCAAAGTCTAAACCTCAGCCCAAATAAAAATGCTGTTGCTCTTACTGTATAAACAGTAGCACACAAACTTCAGTAAACTGAAGCAATACTGGAAAGAAGAGTGGGCCAAAATTCATCCACAATGATGTGAAACTGATAAAATCATACAGAGAACCATTAGTTCAAGTTATTGCTGCTAAAAGTGGTTGTACACACACTGCTTCTGTAGACTTGGTAAGGAATTGATCATTTTTTATTATGTACTGGTTTGGAAAACCTTAGAAGTGAAAGAAGGTTTAGAATCATGATGAAAAAAGAACCAAGTATAGTTATATAGATTCCTGTGTTCTTAGTCTGGTTATATTTATTTTTGCTTGACATCATCAGCATAATGTAGTGAGCGTAACACTGGAGAGTAAATCTTTCTTTCTAATTCAGCAAGCTTTGTACCTATGACACCTGAGTTTAATAAAAATACATTTATATGTACATACGGAAGTAACATTGTGCCAGCAGTAAGCAGTATGGAAGTGATGTGCTTGGGACATGATAAACAATCTGAATGTATAGCGGGAGGTGGATTTTTATTATCAAATGAATGCCAAATGAATTGGCACAAGTTGCTTTGATAACCGTAGTTAATGAAACAAGATTAATGACAAGGAAAGGAAGAGAAAAGATGAGACTCTCTGACCATGACATCAGCCTCATTAAAATGTGCATTTTTACCATGTGAGAAACATTCTCATACAACATATCAAGTATCTCAAGGCACGTCTTATGCAACACCATTTTACCGAAGTAGAATCTTCTTTAGTCCTCTCCTCACAGTTATACACACTGGCGACACACAGGCAGTCTCGCACAGACAGAATCACATGTGGTTGTGCATATCTAAAGCTACCCTCATCTTCTCTGTTGTTTGCAGTCCCCAGTGTTTAAGTGTTTGAAGTAGAATTGCTGGAAGCCATTTTAAACCTGCCTGCTTTGTACCTGATATCAAAGACACGATCCTCAATTATTTGACCATGAAAAGTCTACATATACTCAGGTGAATTCTCAAGCCATTATGTCTTGAGTTTTAATATCTAGATGATATTAAAACTTGGATGGCCCAAAATTTTCTAAGATTCAATTCAAGCAAAACTGACGTGATTGTGTTTGGCTGCCTGTTCATTTTAGAGTTCATTTTAAAATTTTAATGTTTGTTTTAAATGTTTAAATGGTCTTGCTCCACCTTATCTCTCTGAGCTTCTTCGTGCTTATTTCCCTCCTAGGTCTCTCAGGTCAGCTGACAATCTCCTCCTGGAGGTACCCCGGTTTAAGAGGAAGCTCAGAGGGAACAGGGCCTTCTCTATTGCTGCTCCAAACCTCTGGAACAATTTGCCTCAGCACATAAGAGAGGCTCCATCATTGTCCACCTTCAAAGCCTGTCTTAAAACTCACTTTTACTCCCTGGCTTATGACACAGTCTGACCCGGACTTTTTATATGTTTTTAGTCTAATTAAATTAGCATTTTTTTTATTACATATACTATTTCACTATTGTTATTTGTTATGTCATGTGTACAGCACTTTGTTTTCAGCTGAGAGTTGTTTTGAAAGTGCTATATAAATAAATTGCTTGCTTACTTGCTTTCCCTTCTTTGTACAGTCTATCATTATTCAACAAACTGCATAGATCTGAACTGTAGGTATAAAAAATTAGTTATTAATATTTTCTGTGTCAGAAAATATTTTACACTAACTCATACTTAGGATTCTAAAGGTTTAACATATTTGTGTTTAAGCAGTAGTGCATCTACAGTGAGGGATATAAATTATTCAATCCCCTGCTGAATTTGTAAGTTTGGTCACTTACAAAGGGAATAAATACCTCTAAATTGTATGGTTGTTTCATTTGAACAGACAGAATAATCCTGGGGAAAAAAAACATTGTATAAAAGTTAGAAATTGATTTGTATGTCATCATTTCAAGTATATAATAACCACAAATTGATTGTGTGCCTGACACATAGGTTACAATCAATCAGTCAATTACAGATACTTCTGCTCTCAACTTATGTGTATAAAGCACACCCATTTGCAGAATCAACCTCCACCACCATGGACAAGGCCAAAGATCTCGGGCAAAAGACTGTAGATCTCCTGAAGGCTGTAATTGGCTAAAAAAAACAAACAACACCATTGGTCGACCTTGGTCTGAAGCTCCGTTCAAGATCGTGCCTCATGGGTGAAAGTTAGTGCGAAAAATGTGGTGGATCAGTCCAGAAGTACATGGAAGCAGCTTGTTAATGATCTGAAGACATTTGGATCCACAGTCACCAAGAAGACTACTAGCAACACCCTACGCTGTAATGGATTGAAATATTTCAGTACCCACAAGGTTCCTCTACTCAAGAAGGCACATCAGGTCCATCTGAAGTATCCGTCCATCTAAATGATTCAGAAAAGGCTTGGGAAAATGTGCGGTGCTTAGATGGAACCAAAATCTGAACCTAGCTCTTTTGGCCCAAACAACACTATCCCCACAGCCAAGCACATTATTTTGAGGTTGCAATGGACAGGCCCGTCCATTGATCCCTCTGGCCATGTACCATAAAATCTTGGGTGGCAACCTCCTTCCTATATGTGGATATATCTTAAAGCATGACGCTGACCCAAAACATGCAACCAAGGCAACAAAGCAGTGGCGAAGAAGAACCATAGTAAGATCATGGAGTGGGCTAGCCAGTCTCCGGATCTCAATCCTGTAGAAAATCTGTGGAGAACGCTTAAGCTACAAGTTGTCAAGCAACAGCTAAGAAATCTAATGGATTTAGAGTTTCTGTTAATAGGAGCAGGAAAAAAAATCTCTCCTGGGTTGTTTGGTGACCAGTTACAAGAACATCTTATGACTGTGTTTGGCAATAAGGGTTTCTCCACCATTTACTAAGCCATGCTTTACTGGGGCATCTTTCTTTCTGAATATCTAGTGTATAAAGGCCCATTCACAGAAACTATATTCCAGTGGCATGATGTGTTAGTAAAATTGGGTTTGTCATGTTAAAAGTCAAATTGTTTTTGCACAGCAGTAATCTGCAAAGCTGATTATGAAGAAGACAAAAAAAGCTTTTTAAGTGTCTGAATTGATTTGATGACTGGTTTATGAAAAAAAAAAAACTAAAACTAAAACTTGTCTCAGTGTCTTTGTTTAAGAAAATAGTGAAAAGGAAGAAGAAAAAGAAAAAAAGGAAATGTAAACTAGCTGATTAAACAAATAAGCTGCTTTGGTTATATTTTATAAATACATACAGCCTACATCCTTTCACAGACCTTCAGAGAGTTGAATTGGAGTTATCAATATAAGTAATAAATAGGTGAAAAAATGCTGAAAGAAGTTAAGGAAACCTTCATGCTATATTTAAAATGCAGTCACTGTTTATTATTATTTCTGTCAACAGACGTGATTACAATTTAGTTTAAGAGGCTTGAGAGTGTTTCTGTCAGTTGTCGCAGGATATACTTAAAAAAAAAACTAATCACAGTAGTAATAATGACTATAAGTGGAAAAAATAGCATATATGCAGTATGCATAATTAAACTGAAAGCTAATCCTAATGACATGTGGGACCCTATGTGCCCCGGCCCAATTAATACATTGATGACAATGTTTGTTAATACTGCTGGGCATAAAGGAAAGATCTTCTACAGTGTGTTGTATACCTGCTTGTCATCAAAGGCAATCTCAGACACATTGTTACAGAAATTGTTCCATGGTGGTTTTTCTGTTACCGAGTATGCACCATTTTAAGATAACAACAGAAAAGCTGGTTTTATAAGTAATATCCAAGTATTTTCTTCTTACTATTTAATATGAATTTTTAATGTTCTAGTTTTTCAAACTTCTGTTTCATTTTATTTCATGTGCCCTTTAGATGTGGTGTAGTGTTTGTTTTTGAAGTTGCTGTTTTAAATGAAAAAAACAAAACACTTTCATGCTGTGCTAGAGTGGAATTTTTGTTCTAGACATGCTGTTTTAGCATGATCTGGCAGAGGTGATTTTACACTTTTTATTTTCTGGTTTCCTTTCTTTTCACTTTTCTCAAATCCTCAAGGAATGTAGCTCTAAAGGAGTCTATTTAAATTCATATCATAGTAGGACTCACTGATTTATTTTACCTTCCAGTGTTTCTATTACAACATGTTCTTTTTTCCTCTGTTTCTCTCTCAGTCGAGAAGGAAAGATGGCAGTTTAGGCTTTAGCACTTGGAACTGTTTATTTTTGTGTGTGTTCATAAAAGTCTGTAAACAAAACAGGTGCAAAATTGGTTTGACCACTGGTCGCATTGTTGGACCTCAAATACTGTTCCTGGTCTGAAACTTTGTTGATGTAGCTATTGAGTCTACATCAAATTTTATTCTTTCCCCTTCTCCTGTTCTATTTGGCATTTGTAGCATGGATATATGAGAAATACAGTGTTGTGGAGTAACGGAATACATGTACTGGCATTACGTATTTAAAATACAAAATATGAATAACTGTATTCCGTTACAGTTACCGTTTAAAAAGGTGGTATTCAGAATACAGTTACTTTGTTGAAATAAAGGGATTACACTGTGGTATTTTCCTGTTTCATATGTTAGGCTATGCCCGCTCTATTTTTGGTAATTCCACACCGGTGGAAACCCGAACAAAACACGCATTAACAGGCTCTAATGATTGTGTCTCAATCTTGAGGCCCATCCTACCTCTATTTGCGGTCCACATAATGACATGACGAAATATTTTTAAAAATTATTGTTCAAAAAATTATTTAATATGAAGGCAATAGGCAGAGTGTTACAGCTATAGCCTTAAAGAATGTAGCCTCATGGGCAGTGTAGCCCAGTTGTAAGTAAGCTATTAAGACTCGACTGTACACTGTGTTCGTGTTTTCCTCCGAAACAATAAGTTCCGTTGGAGCAGCCTTTCAACGCTTCTCTCTGTCTCTCGCTAGCAAAGTTGAGCCAGACAACAAAGTAAAGCTAGTTTTCGGCCACGAGCCCGACACGAACCCGACATATTAGCCAGAGGTCCCTTTACTACGGTTCGGAGCGGCGGACCTATTTTATATACATGCGGAATAGTTTTCTATAGGAGATCGCTGCAAAAAGTGCAGCCTTACCTATAATGTCCACCCTACTGTTACTCATTTATATTAAGATTTAAAAATTTAGTTAGGTATTGGTATGGCGAGTAACCTTCAGTAACAGTTATAAATCACCCAGCAATAGTACATTCATGTAGTTGTAAAAAGCATGATAATATATTAAGTAATCCAAAGTATTCAGAATACGTTACTCTCATTGAGTAACGGAACGAAATACGTTACAAACTGCATTTTGGGGCATGTATTCTGTAATCTGTAGTGGAATACATTTGAGAAGTAACCTTCCAAACACGGGAGAAATATGAGAACTAGAAATCAATTTTCATTCAAGTAAAAACTTGAATCGAAAAAAAGTCTATTTATTTTCCATTAGAAAAAACTTGCATATAAAAGATTTTCGTGAGGCAGCTTTCAAAATATTATAGAAATCTTTTTTAGACAGCCACTCCTTTCCATTATACTGGGAGCTTTGCACTGGCTCAGTGTAGAGTCAGGTGTTGAGGAACCAGGGCACCCTGATGAGAAGTGGGCTACATCAGGGTGCCCTGATGTAGGCATCGGTGGGCAAGAGACGAATATAGGGTGCTGTTCAAATGCTACTACGCAAGTAACCCTGGAATGGATGTAACGGTTCCGAATGACAGCAACATCAGGAAGAAGGAACATGAGAAGCTCGAGAAATACCAAGGGCTCAGAGAAGAGCAAATGTAGAGGGTGAAGGTAACAGTGGTCCCAGTGGTAATCGGAGCACTAGGTGCGGTGACCCTAGTGCTCCGAATATATTTATATGTGTATATATATATATATATATATATATATATATATATATATATATATATATATATATATATATATATATATATATATATTCCCCTGTTTATTTATTTTTATTTATTTTTTAATAAATAAATAAATTAGGCAGCAGACTCGACCATCAACATTCCAATTAGTAGATGACCTGCTCTACCTCCTGACCTACAGCCACCCCAAGGCCATCTCTGGGAGGCCATCTTCCTAATCTGTGGATGCTTTGCTCCATAGATTGTTGCTCTGACACTAATTAACTAATGTGACTAATCTTTCTATCACTTGTAGAGCTTCAGGGTGTTGGACTTCAGGTTGAAGCCTCCATACATTATGAAGTGTTTTTGTGTCTTGACACTGGTGAGTCTGATTGCAATGTGTTGGCAATCTGCTTAATTTTATAAATTTGATGGCAGTTATTAGCAAACCTTCAATAATCTGTCTGAAATTGATTGCATTCAATCCCAATCCAACTGAGCTGATTTTGAAAGAGGCCGACTCTCACCAGAGGACCTGTATAACTGGCTTATGGTTGAAAGTGGTCACGCAGAGGTTGAATGTACTGCATCCTCAACCTCTGGGCAACCAGGTGGTCAACACAACCACTTGTAAAGCAATCCCTGTCAACAAACAAATTCAATGCAATTGCTGTTTTTTCATACTTGGACAGAGGTTGCCATGTTGTTTTTCTCTACTGTGACAGAGGCCTAAAGAAAGATGATGATGAGAGAGAGAGAGAGAGAGAGAGAGAGAGAATACAGCAGTGGGAGGGATGGAGGGATAAAGCAGAGGGGGTAGAGTCAAATCAAAAAAAGACATTCATAAAAGACTTAGTGGAAGAAAGCAAGAGCAAAGAAAAGTCATTTTTATTATTGGGGTTTTAGCTAAAATCCTCTGATGTCTGCATCGCGGCAAGTGTGGGATTTTTGTCCCTGCTAGAATATTTTGGCATGTCGGTAAGCACCTTTGTGCATCATAACAAAACACACTTAAGAATGAAAGAAGACAGAGGAAAGGAGAGCAGCAGAGAACGAGAGAAGGGTTGGATGAAAGACATTGGAGAGAAGAAAGGATTTAGAGGATACACTGACTAGTGAGACTACAATCCAGGGACACACAGCCTGTTTTTTCTTTTATGAAATCTGAGTGTCTTTACTTTGAGAGAGAAGGAAGGCCCACCTCCCTCAGCATGATTCAGATATTCCACATCCACAAACAGCCACATTTGTATTAATCATTTCATAACAAATAAACATGTCTTTTGCCAAATTGAATGGTCGGTCAATTGCACCACATGTTAAATTAGTATCCTCTTTTTAAGTAAGATTATTGCATTCAGAAAAATTCTGATGATTATGTCCCCCCACTGTTGCATGCCATAGCTATCAAAACAAGCAATGACTATAGAGAAAGATTAAGCCTTAAAAATGATGATCAAGACATTCAATATTTGATGACAGTAATATAATTGTTTCTACCCATCTTCCTGTCTGAGTCAGGACCATTTCTCTCTTTGCTTCAGTGATATGAATATTGAATGCTTTCTCTCTGCGGGTTTCCATTTTGGTGTATAAGGCCTATAATTCCCTATTGACAGTCTGCAAAGGTAGAAGCCATTAGCAGTCTTGCTGTGCACTCAGTGTGTATATTTGTGTGTGTTCCTGAGAGTTGAAGGTCAGGAAAAGGGGAGGCAAACACCATCACACTTGTCAATCAGAACACGACAGCGGGAGAGAGAGAAGGAGGTGGTGGAGACGCAGAGAGGACGTGATGTTCTGATAACTTTTGAAAAAATGGAGAGAGAGGGGGAAGGAGAGAATACTCCAAATAGAGTTAAAAAATAGACAGGAATCAGTTCAGACAATGAATAATTGAAACAACGCTGAACTTAGTTGTTAAGAACTACTTTAAAAGGGGACACAGCCGCACCCAAACACTCCACACTCTGTAACCCAGATTCTTTTCTCTGATCTTGGTGTCTGAGTATGTGTTTTGCTGTTTTTGCCATGCATATCAAATGCTACCAGGTTATTAAAAACAACTTTTAAAGGTGGCAAAGTGACTTGTGTTCACCTAGAATCAATGAGGGAAGTAACTTAAACACACAATAACCTTTCTTTGGAGCTTAATTTTGTTTACTCGTGATTCTAATCATGGCCTAATACCTTTGGTTTAGTGTTTTGGGTTTTTTTTTTTTGTTTTTTTGCATTTCCAAGATAGGAGGCAGGGCTTTAAGCTGAACAGTGTCATGATCCTGGGTCATTTGACCCAGCATTTTCAGTTTTCCTGTGTTTTTGTCAATTTGTATTATGATCTGTGTATAATATCTCTTTGCTAGTCTTAAGTTTTTTTTCTGATTGTCCCTGTTTAGTTCCTTGATTATTTATTAGATATCCTCTTTATTAGATATCCTCTGTCTTTGCCCTCTGTGTCTGTGTTTATATAGTTGTGTGAGTTCGTGTCTTTTTTCCCTCCTTGTGTTTTATTCATTTATGCTTCCCCAGCCCGTCATGTCTGCTCTCTCCCTCGTGTCGTCTCATGTTCCTCTGTTTCCTGTTTTATTGTGAAGGTCTCGTGTTTCCATGTTCATTGATCTATTCAGTTTTGCTTCCCCTGTCTCGTTATGGTTATTGATGTCAGCTGTGTTTCCTTGTCTGTTCTCATTTCCTCGTTATCCTGTGTATTTATGTCAGGATCTCCCTCACAGTCTTGTGTCTCTCCGTATGTTTAGATTTCCCAGTTTAGGTTTTTGTATTGCTTTTTCCAGCCAGCAAAAAAAGCTGTGGTTTTTTTTTTTTTTTAGCTTACTCTTCATCACCGTGAGTCTCCATTTGGGTGCATTTCCTGTCTGCACACAGCCAGTTCATGACAAACAGATCTGAAATTCTCATGAAATCATTTGGATCTCTTGGATCTCGAGTTGGATCCCACCTGGCTGCATCTGTGTTTTTATGCTATGATTAGTCTGTATTATCAAAGTCTACAGGTTAGTGAAAGTGCTTTGGGATTTTGCAGAAATTTAGTCTCACATGTGCAAACAAAAAGAATACAGATGCACACATTAGCACACAGGAAATGGTTACAGTACCTTTATTAAAATCTAGATTGCTCTTTTTCATCACTTGTCCATAAATTTTGCAGGTTTATATCCCATGTATTTGTTGTAAATCAGACCTTCTTCTGCATAAATAGTGTGTTCAGATTTATGCAGAGAACAGCTGCCTCAATCTCAAAGTCCTCAAACAATCTCTGCCATTTTCTAATGGAAATTGCTCAACCTTATATCAATTAACATATTGATTCTTCTCCAGCTGCCTCCCACTGATCTGAATTGCAATGCCTTTTTCAGGGATTAAGATTTCTGTAAAACCCACTGTAACACGCCATTATTTTTATTAGTACAGAACTGGCTCTCTCAACAGGTGTCTTCATTTTTGACACTGTGATTTGTCATGTGCTTAGTAGATAGTGTTGGTCAGGGCTGAAAGATCTAGCTGCATCTCTGTTCACGTAGGGAATTTGGGCCAATGTCTCCTACTTTCAGTGGAAATTCTTGGATTTACTTACTTATCTTTATCTCTGTTTTCTAGGACCATTGCTCACCATCCAGCCTGCAAACTCTCCAGACCAGCTCTCCATAACCTGCTCTAAGCTCAGCCAACCACAACCTGTCATGCTCTCTTTCAGCCAGCTTGCAGTCAGCTAATTCGTCTGCTTGTACCTCTGTCTATAGTCAACCATAGCTCAACAGTAATTCAACTGCTAGGTCCCTAGGTAAGACATTACACACACCCAAGCTTTTTAAGAAATCTTGTCAGTCATTTTGTACTAGTTTCTATTAGAAAATAGAGGTAAGTAACCAACTATTATAGAATGAAACTGTGAGACTGTTTGATTTTTTGAGTAACCAAGCAGCACTTTAAGAAGCTCATTGTGTTTTGAGAGAAAAATTGTAAATACTTACAGTGACACTACAGTAACTCTTACATTAAAAATAAATAACTGTAATTTGATGCATTAATATCATTTAAACAGTGTCATATGTTTGAGTATGCAGATGGCCAAAGACATCTGAGTGTTTATATGACTAACGGCAGGACAGATGGAGAAATGGATGAAATCCTTTGTATGCGAGTTGCAAACAGTGTCAAAAGAAATCGTAATAAAACTAAAGCCCACTGCTATGTCACGAGATATATTATACTATAGTAGAGACCTGTAGTCTGAAAAACTCTCACTGGTCACACTGCAAGATGAAAGCCAAATGCTTCATGTCGTAAACGGTAGTTGGGATGCCAGACTCGAATTCGGGTGGCTTAAAACAATCTCAGTCTTTTTGATACCTGCCGATGTCATCACTTTTCTGAGTACACCCAGACGCTGCATTTGCATGATGTGATTGGACACTGCTGGAGACTTCTCTTGTGTCTCTTGAGGCATTCAGCTCATAGTGGGAAGCAGTAACCCACTATGATCAGAAGGAGGAATTTCTAAAAGAGCATCACTGCGCTGATAGCTTGCTGATACCGAATACAAGCTTAAACAGGCATCTGAAGGGTGTTTACTGCAATTCAAGCGTGTGGGAAAAGGGCTCTTGTCCAAAAAAAACCTACAAAGAAAAGTGCGACAGTTCTAAGCTGTATTAGACTGAGGATCAGGGACTAGCTAACATGACCAAACAGCGAGGAATTTAGCATGACATTAAACTTTTTCATTTTTTTTCTGTAAAATACCAAAATATTAGTTTTTTTCTATATTTTAGTTATGTGTTGATAGAAAAGTGTAACGTCAAACAGATGTTTGATGTTACACTGATATGTAACTGGATGAAGAACTCGACGGTGTATGAGCTCAACCAAGCAAAGATAATGCAAATAAGCACTCCATTTATAGCTTTATAATTGTGTGTTAATGTATTTATCCTACATGTTATGATAGAAAGGTCATTGGTAAAGGATTTTCAGACATTTGGCTTTGTATAAAGGATTATTTAAATTTCTGTAATATTGCACACCTCACTATAAAAACAGAAAAGATGCTACAAAGGCTTTGCGCCCCGTGTATAACGGTAGTCCCAAGGTCACCCTGTAACAGATTTGTACCCTTTCATTTTCAGCCTGTCACATGCCACTGGGTTTGAATGGAAAACCTGCACACTCCTGGGCTTTGACAGAACATAGTTTGACACCACAGCACCATGCAGAATACAGTGAAGCACAATGTTAAAAATAATGCCAGGTTAAAAGTCCATTCTACCAGCAGACATTACTTCATGACAAAGGATGTATTTTATAGGAGAAATGAGAACAAATCTGATAAATTAGACAAGAAAAAAAACCCTTTAAAGGCACTAGTAAAGTAGTAGTAGCAGTGAAAGAAGAGCTTATTTCTTCTTGCGGACCCTTTGGCTTTCTTGTACTGTCAACTCCATTCTAAACTCAGACCCAACTCTTCAGTACACCAATAAGGGCAATTTACCCACATTATATCATACAATTGAATGAATGAGTCCCTGAATATTTTTTAAAGGAGCTTAAATGTTATTATTGGTCATCTAAACCCCATACTTAGGGCAGGGATAGCTCAGTAGGTAGCGTGGTCGCCCCATGATGGGAAGGTTGGGGATTTGAATCCACTGAACGGCTACCATGAGCTACCCCATCATTAATAAAGTACACATTATTATTATTATTATTATTATTATTATTATTATACTCAAAAGGGATGCAAAGTCTGTGAATTTGAATTGTTATTTCTATAGATCAAAAGTATATTGCAGTCATAATAACACTGTGTTATTATCACTTACATTGAATCCAAAGAGCTAGTTGTTCAAATGCTTCTTAATGTTCATACAACAACTTTGTTTTGCATGCATGCTCTGCAGAGCTGCAGAGGTCAACATAAACATCAAAGATCTAGATTTCCTTAAACAACCCCAGTGCTTTAGGATCAATCTCAGGACCCCAAAACATGCAGGCATTATAAGGATTGTACAGACAGACAAATGTGGCTGTATTTTACGGTGAATCTTGTTTGAAAAATTGAATACAAAAGTAAATCCTAAAAGTGGTTCCACACAATACTTCAAGTTTCCAGGGAAAAGTCAGTTGCTTTGTAATGTTGACTTTGTTGGATATTGTAAGTTTTTCTGATGGCACACAAAAACCAAACTATATCACTGTTTCTTGAAGAGTAAATTTTAATGTAAACATGCATAAAAGCTCTGACCTTTGGGTGAAAGGCTTTTATACAGCATGTACTGGATAATATGAAGGTAAAGATGTGTGTGATAGTAAACAGGAGAAAACTTGGTATTAATGGAGACAGCTGTCCCGGTCCACAGGTCTTAATAGCACCCAAAAAAGAAAAGAATAGCACTTTACAGTCTGTGCTAATGTAAAATTCATCCAGAAGTAGGTGACGGCTGCTGTGACTGTACTCGGACGAATGATGGATACAGCTGTCTGACTGAATGACTCCCATGTGTGAGTAGGCGTCACTTTATATGTAGTGTGTGTTTTTTCTGTGTGTGTGTGAGTGTTTCACTATGAAGATAAAGGATACATTTCCATCCGAGTGATGTGTATGTGTGTTTGCATGTGTGTGCGTACTTGTGTTTGTTTTTTGGTTTATGTGACTGCAGTGGTGAAAAATGATGGATGTGTATGACAGGTATCTTCGTGGTGATGGATGGCTGGCATTTCACTGGTGTAGACGCAGCTGGCAGAGTTTCAGGTCTTGGCAAAAATGATATGACTGGGTTATATTGGTTTTCCACTGGGGGTAAATTTGAATAAACATAAAGTTAAAGTTTTAATGATGCTGTTGGAGAAACTGGGTCATGGTACTGCAAATAGTAGCAAGTTCTGGGAAAAGGGAAAAAAAAAAGCTGCAGTAAAATCTGTCACCTTAAATAATGTACAATTATGTGGGCTTTTGCTAGGTAAAATTTAAGGTATGGATAGAAACTAGATACAATTTGGTAGAGATGTTTTGAAAACAACTGCTACCTTTCAGAGTAATTTTTATTTATTTTTTTTACTATGGAACGAAATATAAAGAATTATATAATAAACAAAAAAGCATGCAAATGGTTATAAGTTTACAAGATTGTTTTGTATTTAACTGAGCTAGATTTGTCATGGCAACTTTGCATATTCTCTCAGCCAGCTTCATAAGGTTGTTAACTGAAATTGCTTCTAGAGGCTGTTCCTGGATCATAATATTCCAAAATACCCTTTGGAAAGCAAAAAGATAAAACAAATAAAATGATAAGAAAAAAACAATAGCTAGAACCCCAGGTTTTAAACCAAATGGGATGGTTTGGTAGCCATGCTGGTTATAGTATAAAACATTTTTTTGAATGAGAAGATTTATACAAACCTCTGAGTGGGACTGTAAATAAAATTTGCATTATTGATAACCACTTATTCCATCTGGCCCCAGATTCACTTTCAGTCAGCCATCAGAATGTAACCTAATGAATCATTCACATTTCCTTACGCTACATGTTTATCCACTAATAATGGCTGCAGGTGGATAGTGAAGTCTTGTTGTTGTAATTGCACAGTTAAGAATTCAGCATTGAAAGTACGTGATTTCTTGGCCAGGTTTCTTGAAAAAGAGAATAGTCCTGGTTAAATAGATAAAATAAATAAACTATTTTACGATTGTAATATTGTAGCCAGAGATCAAAATGCACTTTGGGCACACATGGTGTAATTGTTTTATCTTTTTATTGTGATTTATTTAATTTCTTGTCAGTGACTTACAAAGGTTTTATGTCACTAAGCAACAAGCAATAAATCTTTTTTGGCTGACTTATTCAACTGAAGTTTCTGACTAACGTTCACAACACCATTCACAGTAATTAAAAAGTTTTGTATAATTATATCTAGGGGTTAAAATAGGTCAGAACAATCTGGAACAGAGTTTCAGCACCTTCAGTTATTGAGCAGTTAAATCTGGTCGACTTATTAATGTGTAATTTTTCATGTTCTGCGGCCTGGAGTTACTTTCAGTTAACCGCATGGATATGGAGTAGTAAAATAATCACATCTCACATTCTACTTATACTGTAACACATCATTTTTCTTTTTAATCTGAGTGGTGTGTTCGCAGTGCAAACATCATTTTTGGTACTTGAGCATCTATCTAGTGCTACTGATGAGAAGCAACCATAAATGAAGATGAGAGATTATTTTTAATGGTAAGGACTCTTCAGCAAGTAAAATTTAATAAAATTTGAATCTAAAGCTTACTTTTAATTTCCTAATTCAATTTATAGTTTTAAATCAGATATTGGATTTATTTTATTTTTTTTAACTGTTGTCCAGTTTAGGACCCGGACCATTTCTATTTTTAAATCTCCAAGTTTTCACACATTTACTGTAGAGTAAAAAAATTAAACTTTTCCTTTTGTTTTTAAGGTAATCAAAATGTGTACACACAGGAAACGGATACCAAGTCAGTGGATTGTAACTTATTTAGTCAAGTATTTTCTTCAGAGAAATGTTGTGAACGTGCATCCACAATGGGATGAGATTCACAAGTAGCTTGTTCAATTAAGCTGGTTAAATCCATAAAAAGCAGTAAGCCTTAAAGGAGTAGAACAGGTCAGCTGATCACAGCCTGTCCACAAAGAAAGATTTATTGGAGCTCACAATACAAATTACTGTATCGTAGATTACACTCACTCATTTCTAAGCAAATATTCTTCCCACGCTGCATCACTATACCCAATCAAAAGCCCCTTTTCTATTAGTACCTACTCGGATCAACTTGTGGCTTGCCACGACTCGACTCGGATCGACTGGTGGGTGATCATCATCATAGCAACGCAGGCGAGCGTTGGCCAGTTGGTGGTATGCAGTTTGAAGGCGTTACATTTTAGTACCTGCCCAGATTGCTTGGAACCACAGCTGAGCAGGTACTGTTTTAGTAACTGCTACCAGGTACTATGATCTAATGGAAAACCCTAAAAACTGTGGCAAGTTGATTTGAGTAGGTACAAATGGAAAAAAGGGCTTTAGGGTTCTCACACCTGCAGAATCTGACTCTAATACCTGAATACAGCATGCACTGGAAGTAAGCACACTCTGCTACAGAAAAAAAAAGTTTCTTACCAAATTAGTTTTGTCACATTAATTATCTTTTTGCACAGATGCAACGCTTACACGAAAGAGGTTGTATAATGTTGAAAGGAAGTGTTGAAGGGTTACACTTTCAGCTACATATTTATTATAATTAGCACTTGCATTTTGAAGTGTAATGATTAAGCTATTAATATTTCTGTATTTCTCCTTTTGGATTTATTGACAGCTTCCAGTTAGATTTTGGCATAATTCTCATAATTGTGAAATAAGGTCACAGATTTTTCCTTTTTCTTTTGTGGGTGCAGTGTGCTTTTCTTTTTCATTTAAAATGTTTATTCATTTATTTTTTAGTACTTATTTTGAAAATATATCTTCTGCTCTGATTCTGAGTTTTCCGAAACTGGAAGAACAATATTTGATTCCATGGTGCAGAAAGCATCTATTTTTACCCTGGCAAACAGATGAACACAAGAAATAGAATAACAGGTCTGGGAAGTTGCAGAGGAACCTGAGGGAATGGAAAGGAAAGTAAGGAGAAGGGTGGGGGCACTCAATGGGGAAAAAGAAGTGACAGGCAGAGGTAAAGGAAGAGAATGAAAAGAGCACTGGAAGAGAAACAAAAATTAATGAAAAGACAGAGATAAAGAGCAAGTCACAGAGAAAGAAGGAAAAAAAAGAGTAAACAGAGACTGAAAAACGAAAAGGAACAAGAGAGAATCAATCTGTCATCAGGCTGCCACAGCCGCAGACTGATTACAGCTGCCTGCAAAATACCCTGTGGGGGGTGTGTGTGTGTGTGTGTGTGTGTGTGTGTGTGTGTGTGTGTGTGTGTGTGGGGGGGGGGGGGGTGTTTGTGTATTGATTAGCACCAACCCTTTGAGTGTTACAGCGTGAGGTGTCCATGACTTACCCAATCACTGATGAGAGGGACCCTGCTCACTTCCTAGCCACCACCCCATTCGCTTAAAACACACACACATGCAGAAGCACACACACACAAAACAGACAGCTAAAAGCCATTGCAGCAGCAGCAGCAGCTGGTGTGGGTTTGGTTCATGCTGTGGGACCTCCCTCCAGGCACATGACAGTCACTAATGCTGAACAAGCAGGGAGTAAGATGGAAGTGAAGTCACAGACATACACATAAGGAAAAAAAAGCACATACAGCACCTAACCTTGCACTTCTGTGCACATGGTCTGCTTCTTACTCTCCTCAGTACAAATACACCTTTTAATACATACACAAATACATTTTTCTTTTGTCCATTTACTTTGACAGGAACCAACACTTTCTTGTGCTTGTGTGCTCATTTCAGTGGTCAGACAGCAATTTGTTTGTTGTCAGTTATGTTTAGCATGAGCAGCAGTGATGTCATTTATAGCCACTTTACTAACAAACTAATACAATCAATCTTAGGCCAAAGACCAATTACTATTTTTCAATCAGCAACTCGGGAAGGTGAGTTGGTGAAAAATAAGAAGAAAAAAAAAAGAGGGAGATTTAGACTTATCATATTGGCTGGCCTAAATTTTTAAACCACCTTAAATTATTTTATCTTTGTGTTCCTAATGTCTACTACATGTTGTGATCGTGCTATAGACAAGTTGAGGTAGGAGTCTGAAAATGCATGTAAACAGAGGACTATTAAGATAGAGTGACTTTTCAGTTACAGTATTGTTTTTACACCTGGACATAAACCTGAAACAACAGAGGGAGACAGAGATGGAATTGATCAGATTCCCTGTGAAGTATACGAGTTCAGATAAAAACATGGTGCTGTGATCATAAATCTCTGCTCCTGCTAAACGTGATGAACGAATGGACCACCAGGATGCAGGTTTTTGACAGGAAAACAATATTAAACAATACCATAAATAATGTTCTAATGCATGTTATCTTGTTATCTTTTCTTGACTCTATTATCACTTCTACTTTTGCTCCCTGAGACAACACATAATCTACATGACAGCTAACCATAAATGGTTCCTACAACACCTTGTTGATGTGTACGCAGTTTGACTGCAGTGTAGGTAAATAAATAGAATAATGTTTGATGTCTAACGCATTTATGTTCACAGAAAATTCTGTCACACAACCTCACAGGCTGGGGCACATTGATAATCCAGAACTAGATCTTATTTAAATGCCTCTTAAGCAACAAGAGCCTCGGATAAATATTTCAAATATAAATGTAATGAATGAGTGCTTGTCCTCTGTGATGTTTCCCCGATGATAAGATTGCTCCAATTATGTTATCATGGATGAGCGGTGCGTGCTTCAGACAGTAGCTGCATTGCTGCTCTTCTTCTTGTTTGGCCCACCGGTAGCAGTAGGTGGTTTAAGACTAATGGGAACAATATTATGATGTCTCACACAGACACTGTCATAACACGTTGAGCAGTTAATGAGTCTCATTCTGAGAGAGTTGATGAAAGAAAATATATTATAATGAGAACATTAATATTATTATTGTAATTAGATGTCTGGCATGAGACATTAACTTTTTATGTCTCATATTTACTTCATGTTTATGCTAGTGGGATAATAGTAGGAATGGAAGACTGAAATATCTTGACAGCTTTCAAATGGCTTTGTAATGAAATTTGTCAAAGATATTCAAAGTGCCAAAAGGATCCATGTTCCTCACGTCTGACTATCCCGTGCCTTTTTAAGTCCCCTGAACATCATTTGGATTGGTTTAGAGTTTAGAAGTGTAGGAAGTGTGTTACTGAAATGAATCTATCAGATCACTATTTCCTTTTAACTTAATTCCTAAATCTAAATCTTCTCTTATTAATTATTTATTAAGCTATAAGAGCTAAAAAAAAATAAGCAGACATGATTACCGTGAATATGCAAATACTATTTAAACACTGTGTTTGAGGTATTTAGTGTTTTCTGTCATTTTCTTTTCCTGCTGTTACAAATGTATCGAATAGTATGTGATTGGACCATGTTCCATAGGGTTAGTGTAAATATCTGTAAAAAGAGTCTTTTCATATTCTGCTCAGCTTTGCAAATATTAGTGGTGATTAGTGTTGCAGGGTAAAGAGCGACCTGATTGAATTTGATCAAATTCCTCCCATCATAATTTTCATTACAGTAATTAGTGTGGGAAAGTAAGTAACAACAGCAAAACATTGTGGTTTTAATTACACTAGAGTGGGAAAATTAGCTCTTGTTTCACAATTACTGAGCACACCTGACTGACCTGTATGAATCAGTATTCAGTTTGTTGACAGTGGAGAGTACAGCATGATCAATAGGAGCATAGGAGACTTGCGGGGGTGGGGGGGGGGTCCTGAAAGCACAGAAAACCAATACCTACATTCACATAAGATGGTCAGCTTGGTTTTAACTAGTTCAGATTTTAATTAAGAGATTATTTCTCTTTCTCTTTACTCAGTACACCATTTTCCATAGTCGAATGATTTAGTTGAGTTACGGACCAAACATTAATGCATAATTTGTTCAGAATTTTACATTTTAAACAAACACACTAGGCTGCTTTGTCATATAAAATGTCAAACTCATATTGATAGATACAATACATAAGATTGTCAGACTGATGCAGTATATTGTTTTGCCTTAGTCTATTTGTCATATTATGGTAAGATTTTTTTTTTTAATGGCACTAACAGGAGATCACATATCTCTCCAGTTTTCCCTTGTCTTTATTGTTTGCCTGTAAATTTAAAAACTCATTTAAAAATTTAACATTTTAATTTAGGGCACTACATGGTCAAGTTTCTCTGAGCTCATGTATTCTACTGTATTCTGTTATATGTTCTACTTGTGTTTTCTTGCAAAGCACTTTGTGATTAATAAGTGCTATACATATAAATATTTTTTTTTCTGGTTACTTACTTACTTACTAGATCAGGAATGTTAAACAGCGATTTGCCAAAAGTCAGATTATGGGTGCTGTAGTTATCAAGTGGCCTTGGCTGCTGTTGTATTCTTTCAACAGGTCTCTGTCCTTTGGTGCAGATGATTAGCTTTCTCCAGAAGTAGACCTTGCAGATGGAAGTAGCTCAGGCAGTCATAGCACCTGTTGTAAAGAATTAGATGATATTACAGAGAAATACAGTGATTCACTTGCAGTAGCATATACTCTGTTTCCTCAGATACTTTGTGATAAATAAATTCAGACACTGATTAGGCCATTTCACTGGATACTTATATAGAGAAAATGCTGTTATTTGAGTTTCTAACTTAACTGATGTCTTAGAAACCAGCCTTGTATGTTTAACTTAAATTACAATAACTCACTGTGAGCTGAAGACAACACAACCAGTGTCTTCT
The DNA here is from genome assembly GCF_036321145.2 of Pelmatolapia mariae. Lineage (NCBI taxonomy): Eukaryota > Metazoa > Chordata > Actinopteri > Cichliformes > Cichlidae > Pelmatolapia > Pelmatolapia mariae. Next base: position 64,718,933 of record NC_086241.1, read on the forward strand.
ACTAGGATTAGGTAGACAAATCACTGACTGTGAAAACATAGAGATATATTTCCGCTAGTTAATATACTAGATCTTTTTTTATTGTAAATTTTGGGAAAATGTATACTCCAGTTCCAATAAACTAGTATTGCTTGCATATAATTGTCACTCCACTCTCGTACATCAAGAATTTTAATACAGTTGTCTTTCCCCCACTGTCAGATTTCGTCGTAGCTGTTTCTGCATTTACATTTACGGAGTCACCCCCACTAGGAAGGGGGAAAAAAAGAAAAAAGTGACATACAGTGGCTTGCAAAAGTATTCGGCCCCCTTGAGCTTTTCCACATTTTGTCACATTACAGCCACAAACATGAATCAATTTTATTGGAATTCCACGTGAAAGACTAATACAAAGTGGTGTACACGTGAGAAGTGGAACGAAAATCATACATGATTCCAAACATTTTTTACAAATAAATAACTGAAAAGTGGGGTGTGCATAATTATTCAGCCCCCTGAGTCAATACTTTGTAGAACCACCTTTTGCTGCAATTACAGCTGCCAGTCTTTTAGGATATGTCTCTACCAGCTTTGCACATCTAGAGACTGAAATTCTTGCCCATTCTTCTTTGCAAAACAGCTCCACAACTGCCCTGTGACGGCCTCTGAGGTTGTCTAAGAGAATATTGGGAGCAACAACACCATGAAGTCCAAAGAACACACCAGACAGGTCAGGGATAAAGTTATTGAGAAATTTAAAGCGGGCTTAGGCTACAAAAAGATTTCCCAAGCCTTGAACATCCCACGGAGCACTGTTCAAGCGATCATTCAGAAATGGAAGGAGTATGGCACAACTGTAAACCTACCAAGACAAGGCCGTCCACCTAAACTCACAGGCCGAACAAGGAGAGCGCTGATCAGAAATGCAGCCAAGAGGCCCATGGTGACTCTGGACGAGCTGCAGAGATCTACAGCTCAGGTGGGGGAATCTGTCCATAGGACAACTATTAGTCGTGCACTGCACAAAGTTGGCCTTTATGGAAGAGTGGCAAGAAGAAAGCCATTGTTAACAGAAAACCATAAGAAGTCCCGTTTGCAGTTTGCCACAAGCCATGTGGGGGACACAGCAAACATGTGGAAGAAGGTGCTCTGGTCAGATGAGACCAAAATGGAACTTTTTGGCCAAAATGCAAAATGCTATGTGTGGCGGAAAACTAACACTGCACATCACTCTGAACACACCATCCCCACTGTCAAATATGGTGGTGGCAGATTCATGCTCTGGGGGTGCTTCTCTTCAGCAGGGACAGGGAAGCTGGTCAGAGTTGATGGGAAGATGGATGGAGCCAAATACAGGGCAATCTTGGAAGAAAACCTCTTGGAGTCTGCAAAAGACTTGAGACTGGGGCGGAGGTTCACCTTCCAGCAGGACAACGACCCTAAACATAAAGCCAGGACAACAATGGAATGGTTTAAAACAAAACATATCCATGTGTTAGAATGGCCCAGTCAAAGTCCAGATCTAAATCCAATCGAGAATCTGTGGCAAGATCTGAAAACTGCTGTTCACGAACGCTGTCCATCTAATCTGACTGAGCTGGAGCTGTTTTGCAAAGAAGAATGGGAAAGGATTTCAGTCTCTGGATGTGCAACGCTGGTAGAGACATACCCTAAAAGACTGGCAGCTGTAATTGCAGCAAAAGGTGGTTCTACAAAGTATTGACTCAGGGGGCTGAATAATTATGCACACCCCACTTTGCAGTTATTTATTTGTAAAAAATGTTTGGAATCATGTATGATTTTCGTTCCACTTCTCACGTGTACACCACTTTGTATTGGTCTTTCACGTGGAATTCCAATAAAACTGATTCATGTTTGTGGCTGTAATGTGACAAAATGTGGAAAAGTTCAAGGGGGCCGAATACTTTTGCAAGCCACTGTAAAAAGAATCACATAAAGTATAAAGGATATTTCATTTTTTATGAACTGACGTGAACGACTCAGATGATGCAATATAAGCAAACTGTCTGCTTTATTTTAAGTACTTTGAACATAACTTTGAACAGAGTCTTTGATTGATACCGTAGTATAGTATGTCAGCTGAGTTCAACTTGAAGTGCATCAGTGATAGGGAGTCTGAATCAGTAGGCTCAAGCTGCTGATATACATATTTACATAACTTAAAAAAAAAATCAAAGATAAATTAACATTTTTTTTTTTCACAAAAAGATGGCAACACAGTGGCATGGTAATACTGTTGCTTCATAGCAAGAAGGTTTGACCCAGTGTCTGGCCAGGGCTTTTCGAGGCTTCTGGAATTTGCATGTTCTCCTTTTGTCTGTGTGGGCTCTCGCTGGGTACTCTCACTTCCTCCCACAGTCCAAAGACATCTGGGATTAGGTTAAATAGAGATTCTGAATTGCCCACAGGTAAGAATTTGAGTGCAAATGGTTGTCTGTCTCTTTCTATATTAGCCCTGCAACAGACTGGTGACCTGTAGAGGGTGTAGGCTGCCTCTTACTCCATGGCAGCTGGGATAAACCCTGAATTGGATAAGCAGGAGAAACTGAATGAATGGATGGATGGACAAAAAGATGACTGTACAAGACAATTGCCTGTTCTTTAAAATATATTTTCTGTAATGAGCTAATGTAAAGCACCAAAACATTCTGACAGTAATCTAAGTAATTTGTCTATAGCTCTTATATAAGAACAGTCAACCATTTTCAGTTGCGTGGTTTACTGATTTTTTTTTTTTTCCCAAGAAATAAAATATGCATATAATATCTGAAAAGGAATACCTCGGTTACCTTAGTTTTACCAAAAAAACAAAAACATGACAACACTCACCCACTCTGAAGCCTGATGCAGGTGCTTGGCCTTAGAGCCGGCTCCCATTCAATTTATGTTTTGATGTGCCAGTGCAGACATTGGGTGGGTGTTTTGTTATGATTGTCAATGATATGCAAAATCATGCAGATAAACATATCAGTAGCAGCCTCCTGATTTACGTACTGTAATAGTGTTTGTTCAGACAGAAACATACATTTAAGTTTTACTGTTTATTCTCTGAAGTGTATTTGCCAGAGCAGTTTATCTGATTGCACATTGTTCTGTATGTATAACAACATATGGCTAATAGTTTGTCTGTAGCTCTGCTTGTGTTATCAGTCACATGCTCTAGCAGTTCATACAAAGAGGAACCATGTGGCTTGAGCAACAGAAGTTGATGGCCATTAAGATTTCTCTCTCACTCAGCAGTCCAGACTGCAATTGCAGTACACATCTCTCATATGTTGGTTTTGTTCATATTGGGTTAAGAGGGCTTTTTAGGATAGATCTTATATACTCACGAGAGGATTGTTGACAGTAGTGACATAACTAATCTCCTCGGGACGGAGAAAAGACCAAACTTGGGGTGGGCTGAGACATAGCAGCACTTATAGTTCCACATTTCTGCCAGTAATGCCATACATGCTGGTTGTTAATCTAAGGTTACACATATACACAAAGTTGGAGTGCTGACTAATACTGATATTCTTCTAGTGTCAAGCGACCTTTAACCCACTGAATATTTATGGAGGTCTTAAAGCATCAGCAGTCACAACAATTATGCATTCTAACAATGCAAAAGCACAGTTCTAAATATAAGAACTGGATCATATGTGAAAAGAAACTCCTTAAAACACACAAGTTTCTGAATATTTTTCATAATTTGCACAACCATTTCTTCCAGTCATTCTGCAAAAAGAATGCTTAAAACCATATTGCTCATGGGGACATTTTGATATTACAATTATATATCACCTTGGAGCTTTGCTTTTAAGTAACAGGCATTCTTATACTGCCTCTTAATAATGTGAAAATATAACATCGAACCCTCAAATAATTAAATTTTAACCTATCTGATTTTGTTTTGCTCATTTTTATTCAGGTCTGTTGGCCCTCACAAGTCAACTAAAATATGGCACGCATAGATTTTACACAAAACCCCAGGATAGTCCATTCTCTATATGACAGTTAACTAACAGTACAATGGTGTCCCAAAGCCCCAATTATTCCTAAAACAATATTTCTCTTTGACAAAGGCTGTAAATTATAACTTCAAAGAACCACACAGACACAAATATGTAAACAACCCCATTTCCAAAAAAGCTTTGCACTGTATAAAATGTAGATATAAACCAAATGAAACTATAAAACCACAACAGAAGATAGAAATAATATCATACGAGTAAAAAAGATTATTTTGAGTTTAATGGCAGCAAAGCATCTTAAGAGAATTGGATCAGGGCTATGTTTACCACTGTGTATCGTACCCTCTTTTTTAACAACAGCCTGTAAATGTTCTGGAACTGAGGAGATCAGCTGCTGGACGTTTGGAGAGGAATTTTGTCCCGTTCTTGTCTGATACCTTGTCTTGTCTTTTTTTTTTTTTTTTTTTTTTTTAATCATACTTTTCATTACATGATGCACCAAATGTTTTCTTAGATGTGTTGCTGCCATTAAAATGAAAGTTACCTAATATTTTTAATGAAATAGTAAAATGTCTTAGTTTAAACATTTTACTTGTTTTCTATATTTTATTTTTAAGAAAACATGGGTTTGAGAGATTTTTATTTGCGGTCCAGCAATTTCAGTGGCCATGTGTCTGGGCTGATGCTTGCTGATAACTAGAAGAACCAGTTGCTTGGATTTGTCTGCTGATTCAAAGATATCCGGGCAACCGTACAGCGCTCTGACTACTGCGTCCAAAGTGTTTATAAAATCAACAAAAATGTTATTCAGTGCACTGTTCTTGCAGTCGTACTAGTATAACGATCATGTCCACAGTGGGTGAAAGACTGGAAGCCACACTGGCTTTCAGGAAAAATCTCTTCTAATAGATATTTCTGAAGGTGACTGAGGATTTTGGCTACAGTAGCAATTTAGCAGCAACAGCAAGAAGGTAAATTTCACAATGGTTTCCACAGTCTGCACAGTCTTTTTTGTTTGTAAATTGTGAAGATTTGAGCATCCATGTATCCTTGTTTTTTGAACAGCTAGAACAGTTTTCCATGCTCCCAGCACTTGTTGAAGTATTTTCTATCTTTCCGACCACTGTATTGATATATTTGTACAGGCAATCAATTCCAGGAGCTGTAGTCAGATGTGCATTTGTCTGTGTAAGCTGGCTGGTAGCACCAACTGTTTCTTCAGAGCTTGGGTCATCAGTCTTCAGAGGGATTAAGGCTGCTGTCCCAGTTATAACCTGACTGACACACACACACACACACACACACACACACACACACACACACACACACACTGCACAGTAGTCCTGGTCACGTTCGCTCCTCTTGTCTAAGGCCATGTGAAATTATCCAAGGCTACGACGGTGAAAAATACACACATTTTGTAGGCTTGGGAATGTCAGTGTGTGCTCTTATATTTCTTATATTATAGGACATAAATCTCTTCAGTCTCTGTGTGGGTTGTCAGTAACCTTTGGCTCCAAAAATTCTGCATAATTGAATTTCCCCATTTTTAAAAAAAAAAAAAAAAAAAAAAAAAAAAAATTCAGATTTAACATTAACACGTAGTCTAAGGTCGGGGTTAGCCAAGTTATGGTGTTTATTGGAAGTTATGGTAAGAATCATTGAAGTTTAATATCCTCTCCATGTGTATACGTGTGACATATAGAGACTGTACTTAAAGGACTGTTTCCTTAGGTCACAATCTGTGTATGTGTGAACGCACATACTTGTGTCCTGCACTGCAAAGGCATTTTCATTGTTGTCTTTACTGATGCGTACCACATTTTGTGAAGTAATGGGATCAAATAATATCTGGGGTCAAATTTTTTTTTCATTCATTTGTTTAGTTTTTTGGTCTTTCTACTCCATAACTGATTACATTAACCAATAAGTATTCTTTAAATGTATTTACAGACAGAAAATGAAACCATAACTTTAGACCGGTACAGTGGTCTGAAACACAACAAATAATGTGTTTAAATAACTTACTGCTTTTGTCTCACTCTTTTTGGCTCACACATCATCACTTCAATGTACTACAATATATGTCTTCACTTGACAACAAGACAGAAAGTTTTGATCGTGCATATCCAATGGCATGACTAAAAACGTGCTAGCATTGCTTTGGATCTATTCTGCAGGGTTTTTTCTTCCACTTCAAATTCCAGAAATGAACCTTGAATCATCCTCGTGTGGGTACTTAGCATGTTTTCCATAAAGCAGAGGTATTCGATTGCAAATGATGCTGACTCAGCACCGCCATGGGCCTACTGTGGATCTGAAATATTCATGGTGCCTCAGATACATTTTCAAATTAGTAGAATGCCTCTAGCATTAATGGACCTGTCCAGAATCATGAAGAATACAATGAATGCTTTAGTCTGTGTGTTATTTCAGTGTACGGGTACACTCGCGTGTTCATAGACGACGATGCTTAGTTCTGCTGTGTTGCATGTTTGCAAGCATCAAAATATCTCCTAAGGTTAACTACAAAGTCACAATATAATAATCATATTATGGGTAAATGACTGAATGAATCACAGATACCGTGTCGAAATAAATACATTTACTGTATTTGCAACACCAGAAATTCAATTCATATAATATAAAACTACACAGGCGTTCTTACTATATATGGTAGCAAAGTACATGATATCTCACTAGTTACTGCAGTTATCATTGTACCTTTTTCATTTTCCAACGAACGATCTATGACTGTCTATTTTATTAACAGACAGTACTTTAGAGCTGAATCAACTGTTTTCCAGAAAATAATTTGAAATCTGAAAAATGTTGAGTAAACCAATGCTAATGTTACTAAATCTGTTGAAAAATCTGCTCCATTACATTTGATTATGTAGAAATGAAGCAGTACAATAATACATGCACGTGTTATCATAGCAGTATTGATAGCCATGCCGTGCAACCTTAGAGGGTGGGGAAAGTTTAGTAAGGTTTAGCATGAGAGCAAAAAAAATACATTTTCAGTCCTAATGATAATAAAACAACAAGTTGCTTATTGGTATATGATTGAAAATAAATCAGTATTATTACATTCGCACTGTTGGTTTCTAACAATAACCATTTAAATTTATAATTTAAGAAATATTGTGTTGTTTTTTTTTTTTGTTGTTGTTGTTTTTTTTCTTTGTAGTATTGTGGGATCTTTTGTATTTGTCTGTGTGAGTGTGTGTGCGGGGGGGGATATATATTAGTAGACTGATTATTGGCTCTAACCTTCTGTCTTCTTTTTATTTCCTGAAATTTTATATTAGACTTCCACCACTCAGACTTACATTGTGTTTTGCATTCTTCTTGAAGGTCAGTCTGTGCTAGAAAGAAAGCAGCTGAAAGGCCAGGGTAAATTGTTCACACTCAGTGCTAATCAAGACATCTTTTAAAAGCATAAACCATCTTCAGTGTTGCAATGACCACAGAGATCCTTAGCCCATGTGTTAGAATACAAATGATCGCCCACTATTTTAAGCACTCTCCCTATGTGTGAACACACCCGAATGTGTGCACAAACACACATTTGCACAGACAGCACAATCTGGCATACCCTAACAATGAGAAATGGTTACAACCTCTGTGGTGTGCGTGTGCGTGTGCGTGTGTGCGTGCGCGTGTGCGTGTGCGTGTGCGTGTGTGTGTGTGTGTGTGTGTGTGTGTGCGTGGACGGGTATTAACATCTTCATGGGGACCAAAAATTGGTAGTTTACTATACTTGTGGGGACAATCAGCCCTCGTGGGGACCAAAATCCCGGTCCCCACGAGTTTGAAGGCATTTTTGAGCCTCAAAATGTGGTTTTAGTGTCAGGGTTACAATTAGGTTATGGTTAGGTTTAGGGTCAGGGTCAGGGTTAGGCATTCATTTTTGATGGTTAGGGTTAGGGTAAGCGGCTAGGGAAAGCATTGTGTCAATGAGATGTCCCCACAAGGATATAAATACACACATGTGTGCGTGTGTGTGTGTGTGTGTGTGTGTGTGTGTGTGTGTTAGAAAAGAACCCAGAGAAGGAACAGAAACAAAGGGAGAACGTAGCGAAATAGAAAGGACAAAAAGTCCATGCAAGATTCAAAACATGCCAATAATTAGAACTGCAAAGGACCAATCATACTGGCTCTGTCAAATGTCATTCTCATGTATTTTTGATTAAATGTTTAATGGAGGAATGCATACTAATCTTTGTATAAATAAAGTCATACATTGAGTAGTTTAAGTTTATAAATGTTAATGTAAATCAAAACCAAGTGTTGTGCACCTCTTCTGGAGCTTTAGATCTGTTCAGTTCACAAGACTCATCCACCTGGTCACAAAAGCCACCTGTCTGTCTCCCTATAGTACCAAAAGAATGAAAAGACAGGGGAAAACTGACCAGGTTGACCAAAAATAAAATCAAATAAAACAATCACCTTTTCCTGCTTGTTTTCTATACCTCCACCTCAAAGAAATTAGGAAGCAAAGTGACACCAGAAGCCCAATCAGCCTATCAAACTAAAGTTTGAAATTGTAGATAGTCTGACATTTATATGATTTTAGCAGCTGTCTAAAGAGATTAGGCATTAAGTGACCAGGAAAGAAAGGAGTTCCTGAGATGTGTATCTTAAAGTCGTTGTCGATTGGTGGGTTAATTGAGGTAAAATTAATTTCTATGTCTGAGATTTAAGAGTGAAAATAGCTTCCAAAAACTGTTGATTGGTCTTTAGACTGTGCAATGGGAAATCATTTTTTGGTGCTTTCATAAATGCTGAAGAGATAAGATATCTTATCTGTTCATAATGCATGAAAAAAAAAAAAAACTGTCATTCTTGTCTTTTCAGAGTTTTATAGCAGCCAAACTGCTGTTATATGCTTTGCAAATCCAGTCCTAAAGATAGAAAGATGCAAGTTCCATAACTGATGTTAGAAACAATGTTATAAGCATAATACCAACTACAACCAACAGCATGCATAACTTGTGTCATATAAGGTACCTTGTTTGATATAATAAAATGGCGGGGAAAAACGTCAACGTCATGGTTTGCCAGTTTAAACTGTCAAACTTTGACACTGAAACATTAATATTTTTGTAGTGTCTGTCTTGTTTTTAGAAAAAATGTGTGTATTTAACCTCTTGTTAAACAGTTTTGTGACCTGTTTATTTATCTTTATTCTTCAGCTTCCTTTCGTATTGATGATGCTAACAACAAACTTTGCAAAGGCATCATGAACATTTTGCATTTATAATTTCAGTGACTTTAATTTATTTAAATTTGGAAAACAATTTAGGGCTATATGTTGAATAGTTAAATATGACTGAATACTATACATGCTATATCAAAGCTATTTATATGAATAAGAAAGTATGAGGTATACACCATTATTGTTATTTGTTGTTATTATTATTATTATTATTATTATTATTATTATTATTATTATTATTATGCTCCTGAAACAAAAAGGTAAACTGAAAAGGCTAATGTACAAAGAGGACTATAGAAGATTATAAATACAGATTAAAGTTAATTATCTGTCAACTTAACTTTGTGTCATAATTATATTAAAATCAATGGGTTTGATAAAATTCACCTTGGATCCATGTGTGAACATACTGAATCTGTAATGCCAAAACAGGATTCAGCCACATGTTCAATCAGTATTTCTAATATTACCAAGTATAAACTTATTTTAATTCATATATATTTGAGTATGTTTCTACACGTATATGTGTAAGTAATGGTACTATATCTGTGTCAGTTTTGAGCATGTGTAGTTATTTCTTTTGCCTGTTCTCCCAGTAATTTAATATTCTGATTTCCAACAGAAGTTTAATAGGGGTGGTAATATCTGCAGATGTGTGTCCCAGTGTTTCTCCATAAATGGGTTTTAGAAAAGGAAGCCAATGCCATTGTGCAAGTTCTTCCATGATCTTGTCTTTAACTTATAAGTGGTCACCTCCAAACATTTAATTAATTAATATATGGTTTTCATTGCACTGGATTTCATTTAAAACCTCCACGCCTTTTTTCTGTCATCATCGAAACATTTGTACATACACTATTTTTAACTTAAACGTGTAAACTAAAACAGTCAGTTATATAAAATTATATTTAATCTACAATAACTATAATAGACAACTCTATTGTGCAGGTCATACTAGTCTTGAGAGCTTGAAAAGTAGGCAGCTGCCTTCTTTGGTTTTTGAAGATGTTTGGCCTCTCATCTGCAGAGTCTTCAATTTTATAACAAAGGAGCCTCTTGAATGACAGGTGAAATATTTTCAGAAACCTACAGACAAAAAAGAAGCCAACTAGACTTCTTTTAGTTTAGTAAAGAAAATAGGCAACTGGACTTCTGTAGGTTTTTGAAGATTTGGGTCTGATCTAAGAGACTTTTTCAGTTCCAGACCAAAGAAGCCCCTTAGGCTTTTGAAGATGTTAAAAATCAAAGGAAGCCCAGTTGCCCTCTTGTGAAGCTCTTAAGAATAAAACTAATAAATAATGTTGTTCCTCAGTGCTTACTTAAACAGAGATTGCTGTGAGCTGTCAACTTTTGTTTTCATTTTAATTATCACTTTAATAAAACAAAGCTCAAAGAGCCCCAGGTCAAAACCCCAGGGGTCAAAAGCCAGTGTTCTCCGACTGCCAGTCCCAAGATAAATGGCTAGGGTTGTGTCAGGAAGGTCATCCACATAAAATTTTGGCCAGACATATGGATAATCTGGAATAAGAATTTCAAACTGGATTACTGGAGCCCAGGTTAAGATGGACCTACGGTGTTGCTGCCCAACAGGCTGGTAGAAACTGTGCTACTCTTTGCCAAAGACAAGGGAAATGTGGGAAACCCCCAGCAGCCTTGGCCTATTGCAGCATAACTAAGGGAGGTTCACCGTATCCAGCCAAAAAGGAAAGTTTCTAGCCTAATCTTAAAAGTAGAGCGGTGGTTTGTCTCCTAAATCCAGATTGCAGCATGGTTCCTGAAAAGAAGGGCCTAATAGCTGAAAGTTCTGCCTTCTATTTTCCTTTTAAGTATCTTAGGGACCGTGAGCAAGCCAGCAGTCTGAGAGTTAAGTGCTCTTTTGGAATTATATTTTATTATGGGGTCTTTAAGAAAAAAATGGGTCCTGATTATTCAAGACCATGTATGTGAGAAGGATTTTAAGCTTAATCTATATTTAACAGAATCAAATTACTTATAATTTCACTGTTAAATAATTTATTAACAATAAACAGAAGCCAATATGGGAGAAATGAGCAATCTCTTTCACCCTGAAAGAGATTGCAGGCTGCAAAAATGTATCTAGAAAGTATCGGATGGACTTGGCAATGATTAAATGGTGGAAGCCGAAGAATGGTGTGCAGAGGTAGGGCAGAATTTGAGGCTCTGGGCCGTAGTGAACAGTTACCAGATGATTTGGAAAGTGTAGCTGAAATGGTCAGAGAATTTCCAATAAGGTATCTTTACTCTGGACAGAGGAAAGAAGACAAGGAGACTTGGTGATCGAATGGAGAAGAACAGGAAAGAATTCAATGAAGGATGAGATGGAATTGTTCTAACATGTGAAGAGAGTGTGCTAAGAAGGTGGAAAGTATTCTAGTACCGATTTTCAAGAAGATGAATAAGTAACTGTGGTATTGTATCAGAATGTCAGGACTAGAAGATAATGCTGAGGGGGTGCTGGAAAGAAGGACTGCAGTGAGGTGTGCAGTAGGATATTTGGTTTCAAGGTGCGGGTGGAATTATATTGGCATCTGAGTCTATTCTTGTTTGCAATCGTGATGGTTGACAGATGAGCTCAATGGACTACGATGTTTGCAGATAACATTGTGATCTGTAGTGAGAGTTGGGAGTTGGTGGAAGAGATCCATGCTATTTCTTCCATTTGAATGGAATAAGTTGAAAATCATATCTTACTCTAATTTTGTGACAAAGCCCTATAGCCCGTAACATGTATATATTTTTTTCCTTTTCGGCTGTTCAAAGCTAATATAAAATGAGTATAAGGTTCTTGAAATACTAGATGAAAAAGAATAAAAAGGTATTTTTATTTCATTGGTTGATATAGAAGGTTATATCTTCGTAGTCCAAAAACAAAGCACAATTGTGCATAAATTTGACTAAACAAAAGTCAGTCATCCCTCTCATCCATGCATTCATCCATTAATGATTCCAACATGTCAAATTCCTCTTTTCCTGTTTATTCTTTTGATTAGCACATGGTTTTATGTTAAATATAAGCCTAGCGGCTTCCACTGCCAGACAAATGGAAATTAAGGTGAAATATCCTAGCATTCAACAGAAACCAGCTGCACTTCAAAAAGCTAAAAGAGCAGATGATTTGAATTAATTAATTTGGTGTAAAAGTAGAGGATAAAAAGAGGATAAGGAAGGAACTCATGGGAATTTTACAGAGTATCTCCAGTGTTCAAATATTTTTGCTAGTATCAGCACAAAGACAAGCGATTCTCAGTTTTTGTTGTTTACAGGATGATGAGCGAATGATAAAATTTATAGCAATTTCACAAGTTAAAGGTGATGTGCTTTTAGACCGACTATGCACAAGATAATTTTAAATTCTACTATAAACCTTTGGATTTACATTTAATGGAAAAGGAGAATGAGATATATTGAATACACGAATGATGTTGCGTCAACCAGAAAACCAGAAACTCTGGCTCTAAGGAATTTGTGGAAAAAAATGTGAAAATGATGTTTTAATTCATGCATCATAGACTGTATGCAGAAATGGAGATCTATTCATCTGTAAAGTAGGTAATGTAGGCAGGTTTTGGTAAACAGGTCAGATTATACAGTATGTAATCCCATGTAAATCTTATTACAATATCTTTTCATCAGTGCTTCTCTCAAACAATTTATTTAGTTTAAATTTTTGCAAAGGTCATAGGTATACCTGATCTATTCTATAATCCATCCACTCCCTCTATAAACTGCATGTCCCCTTATTTATCCATCCAGCACATAATCTCTCCATTCTTCTTGCACTCCTCTCTGTCTATACTTTCTCATATGTATTAGCGCAACATGTGGTAGACATGGTTTTTACTTTCACCCAAATGTATGTTAGGTTAACTTGGTTAGTTAAATTGGTTGTTAGTGATGCACTGACAACATGTCCAGTATTAACACGACACTTTGCCAGCCATCTGTTGAGATAGGCTTCAGCCCATTGTGACTCTGAATGATGAAGTGAGTATAGCAAATTGGTGGATGTATAGATGAAAACAAGTATTTGAGGTTGTTAAAGAGAATGAGACTGAAAGCATCATATTTACCACTGTTGTGTGTCAAAGACAGCTGAAGAATGGCACACCTAGGTGAAGGGGACAACACGCTCATATTAAAAAAAGAAAAAAAAAATTAATTAATTAAAAAAAATTAAAATGGCAAGTTTTTGACTGTCCTTCTGAGTGTTTTTGCCACCTCCTCTCAACCACTGAATACAGCCCACGTTACACTTTCCACAGAAAAATCCGCAAATAAGTGAATTCTCGAATAATGAACCATGAATAGGTGGGGGTCAACTGTACTATAGTGGGTGATCTAAAACAAACTGAGCACAACAATGTCACACCCATTTTTATCAAATCTGTCCTACATAAATCTTTCCAAATATGAAGCGAATACTTATTTATATATGATATAAATAAATCATTATATATGATTATAGAGATGATTATGGAGATAATCACACGTCAGAATCTTTGAATTTAGGTAGTTTTAAGTCCCAAGTTGAAGAATCATATTCAATTCTCACAATGATAGCAGTAAATTAGTAAGTTTAAAATTTCTAAACTTATATTAAAATTGGTAAAAGAAATCTCATGAAAATCCCTGTAGACATAAGGAAGTTATTATCAGTTTTGTAGGGAATTCTGTATGTCTCAGTGCATATGTACAATAATTATTTACTAGCAGACTCCCAATACAGTTGCCACTAAACATTTTGTAGTATTCTGTTCTTCAATAATATTTAATGCCTTATAATTAAATCATCACTCCAGAATTACCTGCTAGGATTGTTCTGTAGCTCAGCTGTTATGTTTTTAGGCCAAGGTTAACCTTATCCTGCATGGGATTGACTATTTGGCTGCAAGTTTTACATGAAGACAGCGTTTGAGCAGACTTCTTCAGGCTGTAGATGAGTATACCAGCACCCCATTGGTTTCTTACAGTTCTGAGCTGATTGCATGCTGGACACCTACCATTTTCAAAGTAAAATCACTCAGCACTGTTTCCTGCCCTCAGTCTTGCTCATTTTTTGGTTCTGCAGAACAGCTTGGACTCTGCTGTATATACTGTAAATGAAAGCATAATTTCTTTTGAAACCTCAGTTTTTTTTTCTGGCTGTACCTTACCTGGCTGTTTTGGTCATCAGCCACATTTCCTATTGCAAGTGTTTTGAAATTAAACCTTCACATATTCCCAGTCAAATATTGTAGGGAAACAACATGATCGGTCGTTTACGTCCCTGTCAGTGCTTTTATTTTATTATTTTTTGGCTTATTGGTATGTTTTTATCATATTGTTCTGGGCTCAAACCAAACAGCTATTGCCTTAACTATGCTTTGGTATTGTTTGCAGGATTAAATAAAAACCTGTGGGCTGGAGGAAAAAACGTGTTCTTTTGTTTTTACTACTACGACCTGCTTCTTTTGTTGTTTTATGATAATGCAGTAATACATGGTACATGGTAGTATTCACAACATCAAGCACAGTTGGACTTCTGTGTCTGTTATACTTTACTCTGTTATACCTTTGTTCTGAAAACTTTATATATCTATAGATAGATAGATCGATATAATCACAACAGCACCAAAACATTTTGGCACAGAACAATAAATAACAGTTTATCTGTGCTTTTTGCTTAAAAGACATGCCGCATGGGTTTGTGCATGCATCCATGTTCAGATCTCTCAAGCAGAAGATTAAAAATACAAATATAGTTCAGCATTCGTGCCTTTAAAACCCTGTGTTCCTGTGTGAATAAGCAATGCTGAAAATACACACATACAGAACCTCCCTGTCTTTGTTAGTGTCCAGTAAAGTTAGTGCTTACTGGATTTTCAGCTCACACATAAGTAATAAAGCCATTGTTCCAATATCCTTTCCTCAGCTTTGTGACCACATCATAAATAAGAAACCGCTTCACCATTTCTGAATAAATGAAGGAATCCTTCTGAGATCATGGAAGATTACTGCCTTGTGAATGACTTAAACTTTTTATGTTATTGTATTGTCTATCTAAAAATAACTTTTCTGGGATTTTACTTTGTGTTCCATGTGAGTTCACATGACTTGCAATGTGGGTCTGGTGACTTGTGCCTCCAAAAATTGTTCTGCTTGAGCGCTGTGTGCATGTGTGTGGGCTGCTCAACCTGTTTCATTTTTTTATATATTGTTGAGCCTCCCAGTTGTAACTGTAGTTCATTTGTGCTTCTGCTTTGAATCCAGATTTGTGCGTATGCATGTGTTTGCCTCAGTGCTCACTGCCAGGACAAGCAGCAAAGCCTGGTCCCACTCCTCATATTCAATTCAATAACTTTTATGTAAAATGCTCATATGAAAGTCAAAGCGCAGTGTTTATGTAAGAGTCAACAAGCGTTAAAAGGACTACAGCGTGTTCTGTTGGGTACTGAGACATGGCACACTTTGGCATTTGGCATTTCCTCAGGCTTCACATGCCGTGTGTGTGTGTTTGTGTGTTCCTGTTGTGAATCTGGGGTTGAGCCAGGGCAACAGTGGTAAACTGAATTATTTGCATTGATGTCAAATACCATTTTCAAGGTTTTTCAAGCATGGATTAAACAAGCCTGTTGACATGCAAATGTATTGAAAATAGGTTCGCTGCCTGGTTGAGATACGACGGTAGTGGGAAGACAAAGTGAGTTAAATCAGTAGAATACCGTAAACACTGAGATTTATATCTATGTAGATCTAAAGTTAATGGCCTCTGGCCTGCTAGATTAAAAATGCAAGTGTGAGTTACCTTGTTATTATCTCAGAAAATTTGTTTTCTAAGGTCTAATTTAGCTTTAGCTACGTTAGCTTTCCTTTGACAAATAGTGACCTTTTTCCCCCAATAATGGAGACATTGAAAGTTCAGTTGTTTCACTGAGTCTAGCTGCAAATATAAAATGGGCATTGTTATCCTGGACAGCTATATTTATTTATTAATCTAGTCAACATACTAGTGAACTAATACAAGCCTCACCACCAAAAAAAAAAAAAAAAAAAAGCCACATCAAAGGCAATTTTCTAATGAGACAATAGAGTGCTGTCAGTAAGCTTTCTGGGACTTTAATACAAAAATGAGAAACTACACACCCCCTCCCACTCACACTCATACACTCATACACACACACACACAAACGAACACATATCAGCAAGGCATTTCAGTACAATCCATTTAATGGTGCTTGAGCTATTTACATTTTCACCAAAGTGTTGGATTGAGCAACAGATAGAGCCAAGCTATTGCTATCAGAAGAGCCAATCTGGCTTGACTTAATACACCCAACCCAACAGCTGAGAACCATTTCTTTGTGGTGCTTCAGACTGAGCACACCATTGTGGCATATGGGTACCATTTCTTTGACTTTATTACCTCACAGCTGTTTGCTGGTTTGGCCATTTCACCAATATTTATTTTACTCTATATTTGTATGCTTGTTGGGATAATAAGACAAAAGCTATCTGTCCAATTTTCATCAAATTTGGTGGAGAGTTGGGGCATGGCCAATGGAAGGCCATGGTACCAAATTATGGCCTTCAACAAACAAATCTGTATTTCAATAAATGTCTACCACATTTGTTATTACTGCAAAATAGCAAATTGGATGTTGTTTAAATTTTAAAGTTAAGTCAGTTTAAAACAAATGTTTTATAAAACAGCTACATGAATTAACTGTCAGTGTAAATAAAGCAACAATATTTGAACAATATATTAAGTTGCTTTTAATTTCAAACCTGGCACATATATCCTGGAGGTTCTTGGATATCAGAGCAGTTTGTAATTGATTTTTCTTTCTAAACAGCAGATAGCTCTGTTGACAATTGAATTATTCATCAGTTATCAAATACATGATGATTTAGACAATACAATATTAAGTCCTTTACATGTGTTCTCATTTGTTTAAGGTTTTTTAACAGTTAACTCATAGCTCTTAGTGTTTGTTGCAAAGTGATTCGATAAAAAAGGAGGCAAGCTGTGTGATCGTGACCATTCTGCTCTCTTCACTGCACATATTGACCGAGCAGGGTGAAGAACAGCTGCTCTGCTGGTCAATGTGATTCCTGAAATGCAGAGCTGCTCCCCTCCAGGTTTAATAAAGGCACAAGCATGAAGATATTCTTTCCCAAATGGGATATCCACTAGATGAAAAACCCCTTAAGTCCCACCTGCTGCTTTAAAGTTAAATTCCCAGTTGGTTATAAGTTTCACCTCAGCATCCACAGTGCTGAACAAGCAACCTCTAAAGCAAAGTTACAGCTACATTTGATAATATTTTTTTTTTTTAAGTAAGTAAGCACTTTATTTATCACTGGTATTCAAAAAACATGCTCTGTTTTTGTGCAAGTTTGACAGCATATTTACAAGTGCTCTGTCAAAACGCACAGAGAAACTTTTTCTGATTTGGTATCCATGTTTGCAGGATGCCATGGCTTTCCAAACCTATTGCAATCACTGTTGTAAAATAAATATGATTTTTAATTAGATAAGGTGACCTTTAATCTTAAGGAAGAAAAGTTATTTAGTCTTGGGGTTGAGGAAAAATCAAGAATGGGGTTTATGGATAAAGGTTTAGAAACTCTAAAAAGCTGACTCCTCTGAAGCTTATGCATAAGTTTAATAAGAAGGATCTGTAATCACTCACCTGCCTTTTCTGGGTGTTTGGCTGCTAATCTGTTCTTTACATCACTACCACATTCCCATGCTGTCAGTGTCAATACTGACATCATTACTTTAGTCCAATCATCTTCTTGTGCACATTTGAGCCAATTAGATGCCACTCTGCATCAATTCATTCTCCCTTTCAGACTCTCATTCCTGCAACCCACACCCTTCCCATCTCGATTGCACCCAGTACACTCAGAGCTCCATCCAAGCCTCAGTCTTAATCTTCACCACCAGCATCTAAATTCTGGGGGGTCCTGTCCTAAATCCTATCACCGCTGGGATTCCATTCTGCCATGATGGGTCATCGGAGTCTAATTGCCAAATTTCTCTGTCTGAACATATATTATGTTCTGTTCTTCTAAATGATCTCTCCTTTTGAAATTATGATCATTTAGTATTATTTGGACACTTAAGAACTACCATTACTCAACATCCTCCTTTGGTCCTGTTTTAATTGATGTAGCCATTACAGTGTCAGTATGAGACAAAGCTGTTTTTGTTTTGGATCCTTGATTCATATCCTTGATTTAGACAAATTTAACACCTCTTATTTGGTTTTCATATATTTATACATGGAATGCCAATAGTATTTACTCACCCATCCAAATCTGTGAATCCAGGTGTTCCAATCACTTCCATTGCCACAGATCTATAAAAAATCAAGCACCTGGGCATGCAGACTGCTTCAGCAAACATTTTGGAAAAAATGGGTCACTCTCAGCTCAGTGAATTTCAGTGTGGTTCCATAATAAGAGGTGCTGTGCAGCAAGTCCATTCATGAAGTTTCCTCACTACTAAATATTCCACAGTCAGATGTTAGTGATTGTGGAAAAGTTTATAATAACAAAGAGGAAGCGACTGAGAATGACAGCAACTCAGTCACTTGGTGGCAGGTCACGCAAAAATTCACCAAGTTTCTCAGAGTCACTCACCTCAGACCAACTTCATGTTGGCTTCAGATTGGCTCAAGGACAGTCCATTCAGAGCCAAGCCGCTGCATCCAAGCACACTGTAATTCATTGGATGCAGAGCTGTAAAGCACATCACAACTGGACTATAGAGCAGTGGAGATGTGTTTTTGAGTGGTGAATTACCCTTCTCCATCTGGAAATCAGATGGATGAGTCTATGTTTGGCGGTTGCCAGGATTACAGTACTTGTCTGACTGCATTGTGCCAAGTGTGAAGTTTGGTGGAGATGAAAGCTGTTTTTTAAGAGGTATACTCAGCCCTTAGTGAAAGGAAGTCTTCATGCTTCAGTACACCAAAACGTTTTTGGACAAAGTTTCCAACTTTCTGTCATGCCTGGAGTGTGAAGTTTGCCTGTTGGATAAATGCTACCATGTGAAGTAATTCCCTCTTCAAAATAATTTGGGTTGGTCCAGCCCAAACATCTTGGCTTTAGTTATTTCATCATAGATGCTTTTTCAAGGAAACACATGACCACTAAACTACTGACAGACTGTAAATTGTAATTATTAAACAGGTCAACCAGTTAAATGTCCTTTCAAATAGTCAATTAATGCAGGCAGATAGATAAATGCAGGTCTTACTTATTGAATTTATACATGCTTAATCTGAAGAAAAAACAAAGATTAAAGATTAAATATTTTATAGCCTTTCTAGATGGCACTGCATGCAGGGAAAAAATTTGACTTCTTTTTTCTACATTCATAATTCCATCACTTTTGATAAGATCACCAACACCACTGGCTGAAACATAACCCCAAACCACAACTGAGCCTTCACTTACTTGTTGTTGCAAAAATAGATTGAACTAAAAAAAAACAAAAAAAACTGGGGTTTTGCTGAAACTCTAACCCTGGTTAAATATGTCAGAATATCATAGAACCTGAAAGCAGATTGGTTTAATGAAGCAAAGAGTCTTCTCCACCTGCACTTTCCTAGATTATTAAAAATGGCAGAAATGTATCATAATTACATCACTTGCAACATAAGAAAAAAAAATGACAAATGTAACACCTTAAGTATTTTTAAGTTGGACTGGTGGCAGATTACCACTTTATAATGTGATTAAATTATTCTAAGTAGATAATGCCAGATGATAATCACAAGCTATTTAATACCTTGTTAAAGCAAGACGACTGAATTAAAAATATAATAATAATATTAAGTGATTATAAATACAAAAAACACGCCTCAGCAAGTAAAACCTATATTTGCATAATTTAAACATTCATCAAAATTATCATTTGTAAATGTGACATGATTTAAGTAGGAGATGAACAGCTATTCCAGCTAGAAATGAAGGCACACCAAATTGGATTTGTGTTTTTTCATAGTTAAGCTCTCATTGAAGCTATTCCATACACCAGCTTATCAGTATTAAGTTTGTATTAGTAAATTATTAGTTTGTTCTGTCTTACAAAAGTGTATGTTTTAAAAGTATTGCCTGAGAAATAAACCCCATCCCTGTGATGAAAGTACTTTGTGATGGCTTTGTGTCATTGTGAAATTAGATACTGTTTCTTTAGAATACAGTTACCATTGCAAACAAAAGGTAATTTACACAGTGTCCATTGTTATTCTCATAACATTAAGGAATAATTATGCTTCAAAACCTCAGTTGAAAATAGTACATTTCAGTAGGAAAGGTTAAGGGCGTTTTAAAATAACAGGCTTGTTAACATGTTTTTTTTTTTTAAACTGTGCATTCTCCATCCCTTTGAAGCTGGTCTAGTCACATCTGTTTTAAGTGGATCTTTCAGTGCCCTTTGGTCAAACTGGACTCTTGCATCTGTGTTGAGAACACACCTCTTTAAAGTATTCAACCTTTATTTGTCCAGTTATTTCTGGGATCTGCAGCTGAAGTAAATGTGAGTCTAGAGAGCAAGACTTCAGTACAAAATTATCCATGGTAGCCATGGTGGGCTGGTTTCACATGACTATCAGGAAGAAGCTGTTTTCTCCAGACAGATTTCTGGTCATTATATAAAACTGACAACAACAGAGCAAAACGTCCAGCTGCTGTACTGTACTGCTGTAGGGTTTAAGGAATAACAACTACACAGTCTTAAAGAGTAGGGACACTTCAGCTATCCATTATATCTGGTATGCAATACACTGTAGAACCACTATTGCAACATTCAGTGTGTCCTAAAAATATTTTCTGGCTAAATAACCGTAATGAGATGAAATGAATTGCCTCTCTCTTATTTTGTTTGTTTTTCCACTCTTCTCAAGCTGGGTCAGCCACAATATGTGGCCTCTCTGTGTGCTGAGATTGTTTCATTTTTTGCTTTGCTCTGACACGCTTGTCTCAGGAATCTAATAATCCCCCAGCAGTGACCTTTAAATTCATTGATAATGATTCTTTAGATTTTTTTTATTATTTTTCCAGCATCCCTTGAACTCTGTATCATGAGAGGTTTTTTGTTGATGGCTGTACCTTTACTGCATATAACTAAGGCATCAAATAAGTAAATAATATGAAGGAGTACTTATTAGTTCTTGAGCTGTTGCTTGTGTTTGTTGATTTGTTTAGCAAGGAATCAGTAGTGTCTAGTTTCTACAAAAAAAGTGTGATAGATAAATAATTAGCATCACATCCTCGATGCTAAGATCACTAGTTCAAAATAAGACTGACTCTTATTATGTCTTGATGCATGCTAGATCATCCAGGTAAGAAAATATTACTGATGTTGCATTTTCAGTGAGAGAAATGTTCAATAGCCATGAGTACCATTCACATAGAGTTGGGGAATGGCTGTAATCACAGCACTGTAAGATGGTGAAAGCTGTAGCATCTAAGATAGGCCCCCTCCTGGTTTCAGAGATAGTCTTTCTGTTTTCACTTAAATGGCCTCCCTGACTCCCCTTTCAAACAGCATTCCTCCCCATCCAGGAGGTGTACCTTACGCTCTCATCATTGAACGAGTGGCCACTGCCCTGTAGGTGTAAATAGACTGTGGAGTCCTGGCCTGAAGGTTTTCTCAACCTTCAGAAGAGGCAGGTCTTCTGAAGCAGAAGAAAATCATATCAAAAAGGCCCTGGGTAAATGTGATTATCCCAACTGGACATTTGTCAAAGCTGGAAGGCACCTAAAGAATGCTCCCGGCGATCCAGGAGACAAGAAAGACTGTTAAGTGTTACCTAAACAAAAGTCTTTAGTGATCCCTAATCTGTCAGGAGTGAGGGAACAGCTGAGCTACATTTTTTTCAAAACACCTGTTTCTGGGGCTTTCAAATCTCAAAACACACTACTCCACAAACAGGTCCACCCCCAGGATCGGGTTCATCCGAGCAGAGTAATTTAGTGCATGCTGTTAAGTGCAGGAGGATGGATGTGATATATACATCGGGGAAACCGAACAACCTCTGGCTAAATGGATGGCACAACACAGAAGAGTGTTATTTCAAGTTGTTAATAGAAGTGGTTATAAAAGTAATGGAATCGTTAGAGGGGTACTTAATTTTTCTAAATTTTGCTTTCCATTCTCCATAATGCAGAACACAAAATTCCATAATCTTGGCATATATTTTTGTTTTTTGTGTATGGTGTTACCACCCTTCAAAAACAACACTCACAAACCTCATCTTCTGTTGCATAGTGCAACACTAACCCAGCTCCTCCATACCAACATTCCCAGAGGTTCAAGTTCTCCTTTGCTTGGTTATAAAACAATGAAACATACACAGCATGACCTGAAGGACTACAACATGAAAGAAGGCACGATGCCTCTTGCATCTCTTTTAATCCACTCTTCTATCACTCAATTATAGTTGCTTCTCTGCAAAAACCAAAACAATAAGTCTCATCTTGCTCTTGACTTTTTTCTCTCCTTAGCTTTGTTTTTTTCCCCTTCATCCTCTCCTTTTTGCCCTCATCTGTCCTTTCCATACATTGTTCTCCTTTCCTCATCCCCTTTACATCAACACTCTGCTCTAATCTTCCCTCCACCCCTCTGCCCTGCTCTCATCACCTCGCCACTATAGTGTCTTCTTTTTCTCCTCCAAAGGCTCGTGGTCTTGTTTAATAATTGATTCTGGCTGTCACAGTGTGCTGACAAAGACAACAGCAGGGCCATTAAAAGTTCCTCGCCTGTTCTTTCTTCCTGTTTTTTCCCCTTCACTTTACAGACATACACACATACACACCAACTGTCTCTCGTCTCCCTCTCTGTTTTCTCACTTCATTCAGTCTCCTTTTCATCCTCCCCTCTTTCTCTCCACCTCCTCTCCGCCTCTCCGTCTGCTTGTTCAAAACAGTTGAAGCTGACTACTCCCTCTGATCCCCTTTTCTCTCTTTTTTTGTCTTTACCTCTGTCATCGCCTTCATAGCACCCTTCCCAGTTCATCCCTATTGTTGCACCCTTGGTTATCTTCAGTCATGTTAGTAACAACTAGCTGATGCTCTTTTTGATGCACAACAGTCGGATGATACTGTAAATTGTACAGAAGCACACTCAAACACTGCTGTTACACATCACACAGAAATACAAAAATATACCTGTCATTCTCTTTTGTACTCGACTTATGTAGTCACTGATTCAAATGTATCTTATTTTCTGTACTTCTTGGATTGTGCAGTTGCACAGTTGTTCCCTTCTCCTTCTTCTTTTGGCTTTTCCTTTTAAGGGTAGGTGGATCCTCCACCTCAGTCCTGTCCTAATACCCTTTTCTGTTATACCAAAACTCTGCATGTCCCCCTTCAGAACATTTATTAATCTTTTCTGTCCTCTTCTTCTTTTGTTGCAGCCTGGCTATATCTTTCTCTCTCTCGTTGACGGACACATGTATTCTATCTTGTTTCTGCTGACTTCCATTCCCCTATTATCCAGAGCATACCTCCACTTCTCTTTTCCACCTGCTCCCTACTCTCACTAGAGGTCACAATGTTGCCTGCAAACATCATAGTCCATAGAGACTCCTGCCTGACACCATCTGTCAGCCTGTCCATCATCACTGCGGATGTAATGGTGATGGACAGGATGATTAGCATGAAACATGAACAATACACAGAGAGAGAGAGACTGATAGACAAACACCACTGAATTATGGAATGACTTATTTGACAACATCCTAAAAGTCTTTTTTGTTCTTTTGCATTTCCTCAACTTTGTTCTTGTCATTACTTTTATTTAGTAATAAAATATAAATGATGAATTCAGCACTTGCTAATACCTTACTAATGTTTATTAGTGTGAGTGTGACATTATTATAAAGTGCTACCCCCAAACATTTACAGGCTGTTGATAAAAGAAGATGAGCTGCTCCAAAGTGGTAAACATGGTTGTGCTTCAAGTTTTTTAATTTTTTTTTTATTTTGAAGTATTGCTGTCATGGAATTGAAAATGAGCTAATATTTTCTGAAAATAACAAACTTTCCCAGCTCAAAGAGTTAATATGGCTTCTATGATGTTTTGTGAATAAAACATGGGTCTATGAGATTTGCAAATCATTGAATTTGGTTTGTATTTCAGGGAGCATCACAACATTTTTGTAATTGGGGTTGTAACATTTTAGTGATATATGCACTCGCACACACATACACAACATTTTACACTGATACAGTATACACTAACATCCTCGTAGGGCTATCTGCAGCACATTTTAACCACAGCCTACAGTGTTTTACCCGTCCAGGGACTCCAGATGGAAATTAGCTACTAGCCAAAATTGGTACAAAGCATCTTTTCCCTTTTGTGTGATTAATGTATTTGTAACTAGTCCCTGAAAGAAATATGGAATAAACAAACAAGCAAAAATAATGCACACATGCTGCACACACATACACACACCTGACTCTTCTTATATCCGGACACAAACACACGCAAATGCTGTAATACAGACACAGACACACACTGACTGCCTTTTATACACACTCTCCCCACAATTCAGGGAGAGGCGTAACAGCACTAATCTGTCACGCTCTGTCTCTCCCATTCATTACAGACACTATAATCCAGCACACCTCCGATGTGATCAGCCTCCAATTAGAAATCCATCAAGCCCAAGGTGCGTTTAATTGCCTTGTCGGAGCCACACTTCCCAAGCCACCACCTTTCTCTTGCCCAACTCTTTGCTTCACCTCACCGTGAGGTGTACCCCTCCCCAATAGCAGGATGTAATTTCACATCGACAGTGTTGCGCTATTGCTGACAAAAGTGTTTATCTATCAAATGTTTGTACTAACAGATTGAGAACTGAGTTCCCTGCAAATGAGTTCGCTGATTGAGGTAATGTTGATACTCTAATGTAATTGACTCTATGTCTGTCTGTCGGTATGTTTTAAATAGTGACATGAGAATCATTAGCGTTCTCTTAAACATAGTGTTATAGGACATTAATTTGAAAGCCTTAAGTTTGGAGTGATTAGGATCGTGTTTTCACATTAGCGTGCAAAGTTTAACCTCAGAACACAATCAACATTTCTGTTTCTTTTTATTTAATTATTCAAAGACTGCACCCTGTGTAAACCTAAGAAGTTTAAAGAACCTTAAGATAATAGATTAATGTTGTTTAGTGAAACACAATTTAAAAGGTGAACACATTTTAGTAAAATAAGCATGTTTTGGAACATCAGGTACTTCAGTTAATGGACATAAATGTCATTCAAATAAACCTCCACAATACTAAAGGACTTTGAATTGTGCGTGTCCATCCCGCTCAGGTGCTGCCTGATAATGACGTAAAAATCTGCAGCACATTTCAATATTCAATATAATACATTTCAACTCTTGCTGAAATCATCCATCAAATCAGCAATGTTACCATGTTATTCAGAGATCTGAACCACAGTGGATATTTTTCCAACCATGCTTCAGTTTTTGCATAGATTAGCTATGTATTTTACCCAGATGTCTTGTACTCAAATAATGAAATTAGTCAAAAAATGTAATTTTTTTTTTTGTCAGCAAAGTAGAGTTCTTGGTTTTTTTGTTTTGTTTTGTTTTGCAAAAAAATGTTTTTGCAGCAAAAAATAATTCTCTATAAACAAACTGCTTCATAACATTATGTACATTTTGTGAAATGGCAGTGAAACACAACCAAAATAAAGATGTTTTTGCCTTTCCCAATAAATAGAAAAAGATAATTCCCAAGAAACATAAAAGCCAGAACAATGAAGATATAATGTGATTTCCCAAATTAAAGCACAACCAAATGTGTTAAGCAATGATTGCATCAACTGCCTTTAAATTCTTGACCATAGGGCAGCAAATGCTAAGTACATCACTGTGAGCTGAGTGAAAATACAACAGAAAGGTACTTCGATCACCTCTTAGAAAACCACAGAGTTAAAGTCTGCTGCTGTCAGTCAGTCAGTGATGACAGCAGAAGGGATAACATGCCCCTGGGGAAAACACCTATGTGGCTCAGTTGGCAAAAACACTGTTATCTCAACATTTTATTGGGGTTTTTATTCAACGTGGTAGCTGAGTCACATATTATTGTTGTTTTTACTGTGATCTGTTATTTCTTACACATTAGTTTCACAGTGAGATAACACACTGCAAGAGCATGCACACTGTCCAGTTAAACCCATTACTGGAAGCATGATACCTGCTGGACAGATCCCAGTCAATCCTGTAATCGTTTCTTAAACACTCAATGAGCTTATTAGCAGTTAAAGCCTTTGCAATCTTGACACATACTGGCTTTGAACTTGAGGTTAAAGAATCATACATGGGGATTTGAAATGAATCCAAAACATCACAGTCACTTTGATACCCACAATAAAATAAGGCTGTTTTTTTTTATTCATTTATTTTATAAGGAATTTCATCATAACTTGTTTTAATGTTTTAATGCATGAAAAATGACAGATTACCACGAGCTTCAGGAAATCACTGAAAGTTTAGATAAAACCATAATACCTGATATGTGTTACTACTTTCTTCAAGGACTGTTTGTATGATTAACAGGAAACAGAAAAACTATTTGTAGAACATTTGTGGAATGTAAAATAAGAAATACCCACCTTTTTAAACCAAAATGGGTAAATTACTATGAGTCTAACAAAGCATAACTTCACACCCTTTCTCTAACCTCAGCCGCTGACTTGTTTGCTAGCTACCTTAATAAATAAATGATCTGTCAGTCATGCAATGTGAGGTGGGACAGTGTTAGTTGCTGATAAAATTTTTCATGATAAATGCGATCTAAGTTGGTTTACAACCACTTTTCACAAATTCCCAGAAGTTTAGCAAAAGATCAAATTTGCATGATTCTATCCAATACTGTGAATATTAGGACCCAAATCTTTAAGATACACAACTGGGAAAAATTCTCCAGTCAGCAAAGCAAAAGAATGGAAACTACTTAATAAAAAGGCAGCAATAAACCCTCCAACAATACATACCAAAGTGGGAAACATCTTAAATAGGACATTTGTTTTTATTTCTTGCATTAATTCAGTCAACGCAAATCTAAATGTCATCTTTTTCCTTATTATCTCTTTGGGGTGTTGAATTTGAATCAGATTATTACGCAGCATGATTGATGTATATCATGATCTATGTACTGAGTCTATTCAAGCTGTAATCTTAGATTTGTTTGTTGTTATTGATAGACCAGTGTTTCATCCTCAGCTAAGCTTTGACAGAATACTGAAGAGCTGAAGTCAGAACTTTCAGATGTTTGCTACAGCATTTTTAATATTCTTCAGATTAAGTTTATTTTGATTTGAGGAAGTAAATATTCCAGTAACAGTTTTTAAAATTCCACAATGGAAAAAAAAAGGAAAGGATTCTCAGCCTTGTTAATAAATTGATTTATAACACAAAGCTTTAAGCAATCTATTCTGTGTGAACAAGCTTGGAACTATTTGTGAATATCGTAAAAAGAACAGTGGTTGGCTTATCTTGCTATGGCATAAAATATCAAGAAAGAGAATATAAAGTGTTTCAGATGTCATCCATATACTCACTAAGAGTCCTTCTGGAAAACAAGAGGGAAACGACCAAGGGAAACAAAGAGAAAAGCAGGGTGAGTGGCAAAGACAAAGACATGAATAAATGAGAGGTATTGACATACGGTAAATAAGAGGCCAGACAGGAGAAACACACGGACAGGAGAGTGAAATTATACACCTGCATCATGAAAATCTTTAAGAGATGGATTGCATGTTTCATTTGTGTCTTGTATCTTGTTTGTGTCTTGGTAGGTTACTCAAAACTGTTTATAGGATTGCCTGAAGGAATTGTGGTAAAAATACAAAAAAAATACATAATAGATGCATCTGAAAACGGCTGTTATGCACATAATTTTACAGCCAAACATTATTAATAAACCCAGGAATTATTCTATTAACTAATAGATGAACTACAATTAGATATTGCTTATCTCAACTTTAGAATGGAAAATGTGCATCATTTAAGCAAAGTGTTGACAGTTGGGGAACATCTCAGAAGCAAATGCCTTTTTAAAAAAGTGCAATGCGGAAAACAAAATAATATCAGTGTCAGTGAGAATGGATAGAGTTGAATTTGTCAAATTAATAGGGATGACATAACATACATGTTGGATCTCACTTCTGCTTTGTGTGTCACATTTTGCTTGATAAGCTCTGGGTGGATCTGGGTGTGCTTTGGAGTGCTTTGCATCACATCTATCTGAATGGTGATTTTCTGTTACTGTTTATAAGCACAAATCCTCTTCCACTTCTATTACCCATGGTGTGCTACAGGATTCTGTTTTAGGGGCCTTATTATTCCTGTTATATGTGGCATTTGTTATTGCTGCTATGCATATAACTTTCATTAATATATCTCTTTTAAGCCCCAGGATGTTTCTAAGCTGCTGATCCTTAATTGGTGCTTAGACTATTAAAAGTTGGATGGTGGACAACTTGTTCAATGTAATTTAGAAAAAACTCAAATCCTCGTTTTTGCCCCTTTCAGATTTTTCAGAGGCAATGGAAACTCTTGGTCCCCTGGCTAGATGTGCAAAATCATGTGTCAAATCTCTAGTTCACTTGTTTTTTTTTTATCCATTAAGAAATATTGCCCCATTATAAGTCCTATTGTTTAAGGCTGTGAAATTTAATTTGTTATTCATGCATTTATTTGATCTCATTTAGACTACTGTAATTCAATATTTGCTTGTCCAATAAAAACTACTTGAAACGCCTGCAGTTTTTTCAAAACACTGCTGCTAGTATTCTGACAAAGTCTTCCAAATACTCTGATATTACACTGTTGCTGACCCAGCTGCACTGGATCCCCACTGAATTCAGAGTCCATTTTAAGATTCTGGATTTGACCTTTAGAACTCTGCATGGACAAGCAACATCTTACATCAGTGAACTTTTACATCCATACGTCCCCAGCATGTCCCTGAAGTCATGTGATCAGAGCCTATTGGCTGTGCGTCACATGAGGCTAAAAACTGAAGGAGACAGAGCTCTTGCAGCAGTTGAACTTTGGAACTCTCTCCCTCTGAGCTTGAGATCTGCAGACTTAATGGCCTCTTTTAAAAAAACATATAAAAACAAGTCTTCTTTTTTTTTTTTCACTTTTTAGACAGTTTTTTATGCCCTGATGAAGCACTTTGTGATGTTTATCTTGACAAGTGTGATTACTATATTTTCATTGCTATGCTATATTTTCATTTTAATACTGTATCTAAAAACTTTATAGATATAATATTTCATCATAGATGATGTTTTTTGAACTGTGCAGTGATTTTAAGCACCATGGTCCCTCTCCTGCCTAGCTTTAAGCACATTTATCCGTGATTTAAAATATAAAAAAAAACTTTGAAATGCTGATTCATTGGACTACACGGTGCCCTCTTACATATAGACCTATCTCTTGATGATATTTTGTAGAACAGACTCTGGTCAATTTTACCAGAGAAATGTTCTGAACAACTTAACCATGCTGTATTTCACAGAGAGAGAAAGTCCTTCACATATTTTTCTTTTGAAAGACTGCTGATCAACAGATCAAATACATCACTGGCTCACTGGTTTTGCTTGATCATATTAAGCTCTAAAGAAATGCTCATGCTTTAAGGAATTATCTTTGTCATCTGTCAAATTATCACTTCCCCAAGATTAATACATTTATTTCTTGTAGTGCTGTTTGTAGTTTTTGCTGTCTTTGACGTGTGTGTGTGTGTGTGTGTGTGTGTGTGTGTGTGTGTGTGTGTGTGTGTGTGTGTGTGTGTGTGTAAGCTTGCCTGAAGTCAATAAATTGGATAACTACTCATCCCTTTGTTAGCCTGAGAAAATGTGGAAACAGCCTTTTTGTTCACTCTATTTAGTAGCATGATTTGATAAATGCTTGCATCTCATCAACGTCTAATCCACCTTAATTAGATTAATTTATATTTTCATGAGCTGCTGTAACAAAATTTGTTTTAAAAAACTAAAGATAAAAAATACACTCATAGGTAAAGTGAATACATAGATTATCACTTTAACTTCACATTAGAAAATATCATCATTACATTGGTCCCCTGTAAGCTTCAATTTAATTGTAATCAGTCGCTATTTTATCTCCAATTGGATATCTCTTCATTTCTTTTATGTTGTGTTTTTTATAGTAAATTTTTGATTGTTTTGATTGTTTTGTTACAGATCCTCAAATTAAAAATAAATACAAAAGGTAGAAAATGTAAGCTCTATATTTTAAAAATATATAAGTGGAACTAAGGTGCACAAGTGACAAGTGAAAATAGCCAAGGTGTCATAGAGAGCTCTCAAATGACTCTCTCATTTGACTCTCGAATGACTTAATACCCAAACAGAAAAGATTTCTTATGGTGTTATGTGGTGGAGTGACTGTTTTGTTGAATATACTCCTATGGCTGTCCAACATGAGATGGAGAGGGTATGAAGAATTGTCTGATACTGTCCAAACATTGGACAGAATCCTCCATTTTAAAAACTCAGTGTCAACTTCTCACACCAAACCGACAGCATTATAAGATGAGATAAGATAAGACTTTATTCATCCCACGGCGGGGAAATTTGTGCACTACCACAGCTCAGGTACAGATAGCAGAAAAATATAAGAGTATACCAAGAATATAAAGTCAATTGGGCTTGCAGATCAGTTTATTGAATCTTTTGGTCTCTACTATCCCAGCAAACTGCAGCATAGTGAATGACACTGGCCACCACAGACTTGTCAAAAACTCTGAGCTTCATCCAACCAAAGTTAAAGGAATTCAGCTGTTTCAGAAAACAGAGATGACTTTGGCCCTTGGTTGCTTGGTTTTACTCACACCACATAATAAAGTTGTCCACCACAGCCCTGTAGTCTTCTTCATCACCCTGTCTGATACACCTCACTACTGCAAAGTCAGAAAACTTCTGAAGGGAGCAGGTCTCAGTGCAGGTTCTCATGCTGCTTAGTACAGTTCCCAACACACAGTCCTGCAGGCACACATACTGCCAGTTAGGTAGTCAACTATCCAGGTCACTAGGGAGGTACCCACCTGCATGCCTGTCAGTTTATCACTGTGTAGAGCTGGCCTGATGGTGTTGAGGACATTGCAGAAGTCAAATAATTCTCACTGTACTTACTGGCCTGTCCAGGTTGGTGTACACATCGTTGAGCAGGCAGAGAATGGGATCGTGAACTCCAAAACAGAGTTGGTAGGCAAACTGGAGGGGGTCTGTCACTGTGACCTGGAGCTTGTCCAGAATGAGTTTATCCAGGGTCTTCATGATGTGTGATGTAAGTCCCATGGATGCATAGTCCTTAGGGCCACTAGGATGTGATGTCTTCAAAACGGGCATGACCTCTTCCAAACCATGCAAATTTAGGCTCATCCTAAAGATGTGATCAAATGCTTCACTTGCTGGGGGGCACAAGCTGTGAGAACCCTGAGGCTCATGCCAACAGAGCCTGCAGACTTGTCTGAGCAGAGTGTCATCATGCATACAAAGTCTGGCAAAAGCCAAAAAAGAAAAGCGAGAATTCAAGAAGGATGAATGATGTAAAATATATATACCAAATATAATCTGTTTTAAAGTCAGTGTCCACAATTTGAATGTGACATATTACAACTACATATTCAAAAGGAAAGATTATGGAGTAAGGAGGAATCTATAAATATTGAAAGGTAACTGTGTCCAGAGGGGATTGCACTTTATTTTATATTGTCCTCTATGTAATGATGGATGGCAAATATTGTTTTAAAAGTTGATGTTCTTTAGGTTCATATAAGTTTTAACAATTGATAATTAAATATATATTTGATGAAAAAAATTGAGAAAAGTGAAAAGAGAAAAGTAACATCTTATGTAATGGAAAACATTCTGTTGCTGCTTTAATGAGAAGTAGAAGACTTTTTGAGATTGTTGCAGACCATGAAATAAATAGACCAAGAATTCAACTCCAAATCTAACATTACCACGTATTGTTGATCAGTAATCTAAAGCAGTGTACTTCTAAGGTACTATCATCGACCAACAGATAACAGGAATACCAGACTGCATTCCATCAGAACATTACAGCATTTCTTTGATTTTTTGAAGTGTGCAGTTGTGGTTGTTTGAGGCTATAAAAGGACAGGAGTGCCTTGACCTTTAATTGTATATACATATACAACCAGTTTTTTGCAATCAAATCTTATTTTAATTTTCATGGTCTGACCTAAAGAGAACCAACATGGGGGAGGGATACAAAACCTTGTAACCTTTTTTTTCAGTTTCTCCTGTTTTCATTGTCTCATTTGCTTATTCTGGCCTATTGAGTCACATCGACACATAAACAAAACTGGTTTCAGGGATGACATATCATTTTTATAAAATACATTGAACTTTGAACAACAAAGATGAGGCATTGTCAGAACTCCCTGTGATACTTCCGATTAAAGAGCTATGTTAATGTGAATATGATATGCAGATTTCCACTGTGACAGCTTAGGTATTGTCTGTCAGATTGAAGACAAAATGAAATTTGCCTTCCATCAGCTCACATTTCCCTCAGCTCTTACTGTTTTGTACGTCTGTCGAAGAAAAATTGTAATTTATTATAACCCACAACAATTACACTAAATACTTGTTACAGTACACCTGTCCCCAGATACAGTGGTTGGCAAAAGGTTAGAAAGAGGTTATTTCCTGCTCATTAAAGCCTAATAAATGTCCTGTACATATCATTGGGTCATCTGATTAATACTGTTGAATTGAACCATAATGTTAACAGTACTACACTGTATATTTTATATGCTTAAAAAAACACAACTCAGTCTTCCTAGACGAATACACAGAAAATAACTCTGCTACATTTTTTATTTTAGTTCATCTTTATACTCGTTATTTCACTTAAGAAGAAATTGATTTGTGCATTTCTTTCTTGATTCCATTGTTCAGTTCACCTGGACCTGTCACTGTTACTACTTATGAAGCAGTGGTAACAGCAGGTCTGGTGGAGGCTTCAGCTTCATGAGCTAAATCAGATTGTTGCCCTTTAAACCAGAGCTCTTCACATTGCTAAACCAAAGGATCCTTTAAACTGCATCTGATCTCTGCACTACTTTGGAAGCAGAAGGGAGAATACTTGTGGAGGAGGGGGTTGATGGACCTCGCAGGACTGAGTTAGCCACCATGGCAATAGTTCTGGCATGCTTGACAGGGTTATTAGCTGACTGTCTGGTCACAACAACTTCCTATGGCAGAAGCTGATTCAGCTGATTTAAGACAAAGGTGGTGGCAGATCCCTGAGGTTGTGCCCGATAGCAACACTGGAGACTGTGGAGGAGCTGGAGGTTCAGATCAGACTTCCCCTTCTGTCCCCGCATGAACACTAACATCCAGGCCACTAATCAACAGTGTTGGGAAGGTTACTTTTAAAATGTATTCCACTACAGATTACAGAATACATGCCCCACAATGTAGTTTGTAACGTATTCCGTTACGTTACTCAATGAGAGTAACGTATTCTGAATACTTTGGATTACTTAATATATTGTCATGCTTTTTACAACTACATGAATGTACTATTGCTGTGGGATTTATTACTATTACTGAAGGATACTCGCCATACCAATACCAACTAGATTTTTAAATCTTAAAATTAAATGAGTAACAGTAGGGTGGACATTAGGTAAGGCTGCACTTTTTGCAGAGATCTCGTATAGAAAACTATTCTGTGTGTATATAAAACACGTCCACGGCTCCGAACCGTAGTAAAGGGACCTCTGGCTACTACGTCAGGTTCCGTGTCGGGCTCGTAGCCGAAAACTAGCTTTACTTTGTTGTCTGGGTCAACTTTGCTAGCAAGAGACAGAGCGGGGCGTTGAAAGGCTGCTCCAACAGAACTTATTGTTTCGGAGGAAAACACAAACACAGTAAACAGTTGAGTCTTAAGAGCTTACTTACAACAGGCACTCTTTTTGGCTGCAGTGGTTATTATTATATTTACATGCTTACACTCTGCCTATTGCCTTCATATTAAATAAGTATTTGAATAGTAATTTCAAAAAATATTTCTTCACGTCATTATGCAAGTAGAGGTGACGTGGGCCGCGAGATTGAGACACAGGCATTAGAGCCTCTTAATGCGTGTTTTGTTCGGGTTTCCACCGGCGTGGAATTACCAAAAACAGAGAGGGCATAGCCTAACATATGAAACAGGAAAAGACCACCGTGTAATGCCTTCATTTCAACAAAGTAACTGTATTCTGAATACCACCTTTGTAAACGGTAACAGAATACAGTTACTCATATTTTGTATTTTAAATATGTAACGCTGGTACATGTATTCCGTTACTCCCCAACACTGCTGATCGAGATAGATTGTTTGGTTGTAAAGGGCTATGTAACAGCCTAAGAGTCTATATCAAAAACGCCAATATAATTTGGACATATTCCATTCTTAATGAGAGCAGCAAGAAGTAAATCTTGTTTAGGATCCAACAGCTGCTGGTTTTTTTTGGTTTTTGTTTTTTTTTTGGCTATATCACGATATGTCTTGAGCCCCAGCGCCCCCGGTACTTGGGGCAAAGGGGGGTGAGCTGCAGTTTAAGCCTCAGTGAAGTCAAGGGGTTCTTTTTAATGTAAATATGTGTGGTATCCACAGAAACCTCAAAATCTCAGCTAAAAGCTGATATAAACAATTTCTACAACCACCAAACACCGCGAAAACAAACAATTAAAACAGCAGTTACAAAATTTTGCAAAATGTGCCTAAACACAAACAATGAAGCCACAAACTCACTTATCTTTATGTAACCAAGCAAACGACACATTGTCTAAAAGCAGAGATCTCACAGATTCCGAAAAGTTTCATCACGTCACGACCAAAATTCACTGAACCAACCGCAAAAGAAGACCACAAATATACTTCATGTTCGATAAACAATAACATGGACTCAAACCTCCCGTGCTGTTTCTCTTGCTGAAACTCTTATCATAGCTGGTTTATTTAGTTTTCTTTGGTGTGTGGGAGACGTTCACATGCGAAGTTTAAAACGGTCTTAATTTTGCAATGGTTGACTTTTCACCTGGTGGAATAATTTTGTGGTACTGCTGCCTTTTGCGGCAAAAGTTTTACGGCGTGTTTTGCAAATTACCGCATTTTGTTCGACATCCTCCTTGTGAAATCCAAACAACAGCGAGTCTCATTCTCTCACTCGTCTGAATGTCCTCTATTTTGTAGTGTATAAACACAGAAGAAAAACAAATGAGAACTATGACTAAAGCCTGTTTTAACATTTTAGCTATAAACAAAGTTTTTGAGCAATTGACCTGCTGGCCAGTCTTTAACAACTTCAACTTTTCTCTGATGATGTCACAATGATCCAAGATTTGATGCGATCTTCAGACTCTGCACTTCAAACTTTACACTCTGTTCTGATTCACAGCTACACTAAACAAACAGAATCTACTTGACTTGTAGGTGTGTGGTAGCTCTGTTTGGTGTAGGCTGGATAATAAAGAGTTAAAACTCCATGATAAGCATGTGTAATTATCTGTATCTTCCTGCCTCTTTCTTCATCTGTGTGTGTTTGTCTTGTTTCAAAATTCTTGCATGCCAGTACACTCGCCTCTCTGGCTATATGTGTACACACACACACAGCATCTGTTCAAATTAGCAATTCAACTATACATTGAAAGCATACAAACACTGCAACACACCCATACTCAAACACACCTGCTGAGTGCATCCTCTGACTCTCACATGAGAGTGATTAGCCACCAAGTGATTAATCAGTTCTTGATCTTAAATGACATGTTTAAAATGTAGGACTGAGACTGTAATTAAAATGTATATGTTAATCATAATATAACTGCATTTAAATGTTAATATTTAACAATTAGAATCAATAATTAACATCTGCATGTAGAATCGGGATGTTATCGCATGCAAAAATGATATTTAAATAACTGACTGAGAAACTGAACATAAAATATGTGATTTTGTACCAGATATGGAAATTTAAAAAAAACAAAAAAAAAAACAGTAGCACAGCACTTAATATTATTTTGTATTTAAATCCAGGCAGTCTGGGGGAAAAATGATTAGTACTGTAAATTTACCACATGTAATTAGAAAATACAGCGTGAGATTGGTGCATATTGATCTATCAAGTGTTTTAAGCACATTTTATTTTTTGAAGATGAAAAGATTTAAATGCATAATACATGCAACTGGTAGCACCTTCATAAAAAAGACAATTCTACCACATGATGTGAAATTAGCCAGTAAAATTGTGTACAAACAATTATCTAAATAACACTTCAACTTAACATTTTTATGTTTATTTCAGATAATCAAACATTTCCTCTGAGTAGCGCCATCTATGGGATGAATACAAATATCCAACTTTTACACACATGCTGCGTGCACATTAAAGAGAAACTTTGAACCTCAATCATATGCCATCTTGACACCCAAATACTAGCTTTTTCTAGCTGGTCACTAGACTGATTATGTCCTACCACAAACTCCATTTTCAATGCATAGACACAACATCAAGATTGATTATCGTATTTTCTAAAAGAAAACAAACTGTGGCCTATTATACATGAAAATGGGCCCTGCAGCTCACTCGTAGAAAAATAATAAATCAGGAAACTACCAGACGTTTTGTCTGTTGTGCTTTAAGGACACACCTAACTTGGGCCAAACATTCTACTGTGCATAAATTGCTAAAAACTAATTTTCAGCATTTCAAATTTCTTCTTTGGAAAGTTGAAGAAGCATTTTTGATACTGTGATTGCAACAGAAATCTAATCAAAGTGTAA
Organism: Pelmatolapia mariae; assembly: GCF_036321145.2. NCBI lineage: Eukaryota > Metazoa > Chordata > Actinopteri > Cichliformes > Cichlidae > Pelmatolapia > Pelmatolapia mariae. Next base: position 64,755,996 of record NC_086241.1, read on the forward strand.
TTTGTCAGAAAATGACAAGATAAAATTGATGGATAAATGTCATAGATGTGCTTTATTTTATTCTTTTCATTTTTTTTAAGAAGCATGTATTTTTCATGAAAATTGACTTAAGATTTTTGTGTGATTGGCAGCATCAGAACTCGTGGCAAATCTAATTCTAGGGAAAAAAACATCATACAGAGTGAATCCTGATTAGTCCTGTGGTTAGACGCTAACATGCAGCATGGTTGTGTTTTGACAAATGTAACCTGCAAGGATTTCTCTCCCGATTATCAGGAACAATTTACCTTACAGAGGTTAAAATGGTTTTAATTACATTTTAAAATCAGCAAGCAAACACAGACCGAGTCAGTTGCACTGCTCCACATACAAATGCAACGGACCAGGTTTAATTTGACTTAAGGGCCTGAGGGAATAATTTAGAGTCAGGTTATTCAGCACACATTGCCTTTCATGTGTTCAAAATAATGAAGCTGATAATCTAAAACGTTTTTCTGTCTGCCCGGCGGTAATGAAAGGCTGTGTATGGAAGAGTAGGTTTATACATGTATGTCAACAGGATTTGAATTTGAGCAGGGAAAACTAGCTAATCTTTTCTTTCCTAGATGCAAATTTATTTACTGCATAGCATCTACTCGCATGTTGAGACAGAAGCATGTCAATGAGACTCGTGTCTGTGAGTATCATGTAAACATCTTACCATGTCCTGAGGGCAAAACAGCTTGGAGAGGGGCTCTGTGTACCTGACAACAATGTCAAAGCACACTCATCCAAGCAAAGTGAATTACCATCATGTGGCTATCTGGTATTCCATGTTATCCATAGGGAGACTTAAATATTCCCATTACAGCATATTTTGCTTTCATAGGCATAATTTGCAATGTGCTGCTGCTACTTACACTGCAGAAAGAAAAGACGCTCATGTAGTTCACCTGCTCATTGCTATGCTGATATAATGCAGAGTGAAGGAGAGTGAATGCTCCGCCAAACATATAATTTACTGGATGCTTTTAGCCAACATACCTATAATGATCCTAATGTATGGTTTTTGATGCGTGCACTGCAAGATGGTTCTTTGCACTGTAAATGAATTCTTTATGGTGCTATGAAAATATTTTAGCATAAAGAGCATTTATGATGCCAGAAGGTACTACACTAAAAGCATTTTTCTTCTTCTCTTTTTAGCCGGTCCCTTTAGGAGTCACCATAGCAGATCTGCATCCATCTCACCCTATCCCTAGCACCCTTTTCTGTCACACCAACCCTCTGCATGTCCTCCTTAACTGCATCTATGAATCTTCTCTATGGTCTTTTCCTCCAGCTTGGCAGCTCCATATTCAACACCCTTTTCCCAATACATCCACTGCACACATCCAGACCATGTCAGCCCTGCCTCTCTAACTTGGTCACCACACTGCCCAACCTGAGCTGTCCCTCTGATGTATTCATTTCTACATCTGTCCATTTTGCACCTTACCACTGTTGCTGTCCTCATAGACAGACATGAGGAGCACACTGCCTTGTGTCCCCTTTGCTAGGTTGTTGTTGTTTTCCTAAAACTAAAAAAATGAAAAAGCATTTGCCTTGAGATCTATTCAAGTTAGTCTTTTGTGCAACTGACTGGTATTCGGGTTTTTTTTTTGTAAACTCACTGTTTGTGCATGTTTCTATTGCTGACATTGTTTGGCACCACTTTGTTCCACCAAACAACTTTTAGATGAATTGGAATTTGTTTTTGCTAACCTTCATTGTCTTCAACTGAATAAATTCTACTGACTTATGTTCCACCGGGGAGTTTTTTTTCACAGTATGCCTTATTCTTAAAGTTTAGAGCTAAATGATTTCTAAATGATTTGCACTAAGTGTATAAACCATAATTTAAGTAAAAACATTGCATGAATGAAAAGAAAACCAGTTGTAAATTTGACTTTGAAAATTTGTAGCATGTGCTTTTTGTAAATGTTGCATTTCCAGATGATTTCCACTAACGTTTTTGCACCCAGTCTTGTATGTGCTTGGTCTTGAGGGGACACCTTGGTGATACAAGATTAAGCTGAACAAAGTGTGTATGTGGCTCAGTCATTAGGTCACACTGTTTATAGCATTTAGCTCACAGCACCACACTTCATGCTTGTATCATTCATAACCTTGTTTCCAAACAGCAGGGAAGCCAAAAAACCTCACATCTTGTGTGCCAAAAGAGCTTTCTTTAGGCACTAGGAAGGAACAGGTGCCATGTATTTCCCTGTGTCACTAGCTGGCATTTCCTCATTCTCTTTCCATCCAGGTACTCCTCCACATTTCCTCTGTACTTCTATTTCTCATTTAAATTTTTTTCCTCATCCTTTGTTTCTGTTTTTCTTAACTCAATTTTTTCATCCACTGGAAGTTGTAAATGAAGCCTGGGTAGTTATACAAGCATGAATAACCTACTCAAGTAGTGTTTTTTTTTCCTGTGCAAAAGCACCCACAGCTTCTAATCTCCATTCACAAAACACACACACACACACACACACACACACACACACACAATGCCACATAAGCCATCTGGTGCTAATACACAATTATATGAATAACAATGGAAACAACATCTTGATCAGATTTATGAGCTCTACACACATTTTCTTCTGTTCATCACTCTTTCCTCTTCTATTATTGGCCAGAATACAAGAGGTCTCCTGGCCTAGATTGGCTTTGGGTCAAAGCGAGACAAGGAAACAGAGAGGGAGTTAAAGAGTAAAGTTCCCTCAACCTTTCTTTCTTTATCTCTTCTGTTGCAAAATCTTGTGAAGTGTGTGAGTCTATGAGCGAAGTCTATAACAATGTATTGATTTAAGCCATTTGGCACGCCATTGCCAGTTGTCGTAGTTGTAGTTGGCACATATTTCTGCTTCTGTTTTGAATCATTATATCATATCATGTCACTGTTCAAAATTAGTCCCAGAAGAGCCCCTTACTTCTAAAATGAATATCTTTTTATTAATTTTCCTTACCAGCTCCTTCCTGCTCACTGTCACTACGGAAGAAAGCTCATGCTGCAGTGAGAAAGCTGTGACATTCTCTTGACAGGGTCACAGACATATTTATAAGCTGCTAAAAACAGTTTATATTTATTTGTGCAAACATACAAATCAGTAGATGATGAATAGTACAATTAATTGAGCCCTTCTCACCTGGGTTAAATTACACTGCAATCATACATTTCTTGCAAAACTAATCTAGCTTGTGAAAAATGAAGTATTTTCATCAATGCCACACAGACAGATCATTAAGCATAGCAATCACCAACTACACACTCAAAAGTATAGATGAAGAGTACCTGTGGCTTTTGCTTATTCTGTATGTACGGCATAGCAGTATGCAGCAACGTTTAATCAAGCATGAAGTAAATGGACATAGACACAAGTACCAAACTGTCGACGCACAGATTTGTATTCAGAACATTGGGTCAACTCGTGAGATATTGCTGTTCTTGCATTATTGATTTTTCAGTCAATATTATCGATCATTTAAAATTAAATCCCATGTGGTCCGACTTTCTCTTTATATTCTTCTAAGCACCAAAACTTGCTTTAGATGTTTTTAAAAATTTGCGGCACATTCTTTAGTTTTAACGACCTTCTTTTTTCCTGCTTTCTTGTTTGTTTCAGAATCAGATATTTGAAGTCAGATACGACAATATTCTATAATTAATTGTATAAATGTAACAACTGACTTAATTATGTGATAATTAATTAAACCATAGCGAGAATGTATTAGGGAAGAAACTGAAATACCAATTTTCCCATGTCTCCTTAAAATATAAACATCCTTTTTCTTATGTTGCTGTTGTGGATTATGGAGTTGCTCAGTTCAGTGGTAATTGAGGCTCAGTTAAGAAGCAGTGTAAATTTAGAATTGGGAAAGAAAAGGAACATAAGTGACTTCCTATCATTTAGTCATCCAAAGGCACATGAGAAGTTATATTTATTTCTTCACTCTGGAGCTCACTAATTGAAGCAGCGTTATCCTTGTCTGAAAAAGTAGAGCAGCGAAAAGTTTGGTTGTAATAATTGTATCAGACACTTCATCAATGTCCTCAATAATTGGAGTGAAGTTTAATTTGGAGGTCATTAAGCATTACCAAAGTAGGACAGTCATTCACAGAGATGTGATTGCTATTTCTGATGCAATTTCCACAAAAGCATCGCTGGCACTTGTCAGTTGATATCAATGAGAAAGGTGAAAAAGAGCAACAGACGTAATGATAGAAGATTGATTTGTACTGATGACCTCAGAATGTTGACCTTGCTTGACCCAGTTACCTATAACGGGCTTGTTTTATTCATATTGTGTGAAAATGCAAAAAAAGGTCCACAATGCACATGACACAGAATGTTCAAAAGAAATTTTATACACAACATAATACCGATAATTCTTGACACTGTGTCAAGTGTGAGTATTTCCTTCTGTCCATTTTTGCATCTTTAGGAAAGTGCTTCATCACTCTAAATGATGTGGATTCATACAAACTGCTTAAACGCCATCCTACAGGAACGGATAGATGTACATAACATGATACTGAATGTACCACCACTGGACTTCTTGCATTGTGCCTCATTTCTTGCCTGGTCAATTTTTTTTAGATGCTTCATTTGAGTTTTCTAGAGAGCGCTCAATGGTTACATGATTAGTAATGATCAATGGAAAGTGTAACTAGCATTAATCCTTATTTAAAACTCTTAATCCTTAATATAACCCAAGTTTGCTTGTGCCCGGCAATATTTTTTGTAATTCTTTGCCTAAAGACTGTTTCTTTTTGCTCCTGATTTGATTTTCTTTCCACACAGTTATTAACACAATCCAACAGCATCATAGAAAGGCCTTGTGAGCCCTCACCATGCTCATTGCTTAGATCTTTTTGGGTTTACATGAAAAAATCTAGAAAAAATGAAGGTCTGGAAAAAGGTCATTTCCACTTAAATTTCACTGGTCCATTCTCTCTAGCTGTCAGTGAAACTCAATGTTGCACATCTACGAGCCATTTAGCTCAAACCAGAATAAAAAAAAAACACTCAAGTATGATTGCATTCATAATTATTATACTATGAAGGGAAATTACTTTGACTCATCTAGGCTAAACCAGGTCTGGCAACAAAATTCACTTCACACAAAGACAGCCGAGAAGCGTTTGTGTTTTGTTTTTGTGATTTTTTTCTTTTGATTTTTTTTTTTTTGTGTGTGGTTTAACAGATCCACGCAGCTCTGTGAATAAGAATGAATTTTATGTCATATACTAGTCAATTCCCTTTGCGAAAGATAATTTCAAGGGATTTTCCATTTTTTGATTTTGCAGTAATAAATTCCTTTCTGCAGGATATCCAAAAGTAATGTCAATCTTAAATTAAAAATAAAGGCCTCCTGTGGAAAGCTGAGAGAGTTACAACTCAATAGAGAGTCTAATCAGCAACAGAAAAAAGGAAATTGGTGTGCGTGCGTGTGTGTGGGAGGGGGTGAAGGAGTGAGGGGGGACGGCTCCTTTCAAGGAGATGAAAGAAGGAGGAGAAAGAGGGAACAGGGGGAGATGAAGAATCAGCCATTGTCTTGAATGTGCCCCATGCAGAGTTTGTGATGGGCTGTTACTACATGGAGCAAGCTTATACAGCAGGCAGACCCTGAATCAAATATGAAAACCAATTCTACCAATGCAACTTCCACACTGACACTGTCTTTATCAACACTCTGAGTTCTTCATTCAGCTCACAGAGACAGACTGCAACATTATTATACGTGCTGTCAATACTTTTGAAATCCAGTCTTTCCTCATATAATTTCTTCAGCTTTAGGTCAGTTAAGACCAAAGATTATCTTCTGCTGAAGACAGTAAATGTAACTTCAAAGCAAAAAACAACACATATATATATATCGAAGGAGTGAATTTACTGAAAAACTTTGAAAGCATTCATTTGAGATCTTACTACAGAAGCATAGAGCTGCCACCCAGACAAAAGAAAAATAGAGCTACATCACTTTATAACATGAAAACTTTATTGTTCTAACAATAACCCTTTTCATGTTAGAACAACATATCATGTTATTACAATAATTATCACGTTCGTACAATATGTTTTTTGTTATAACGTGATAATTATGTATATTGTAATAACGTGATATTATGTTGTTCAAACGTGAAAAGTATATTGTTAGAACAATAAAGTTTTCACGTTATAATGTGATATATGTAACCCGTTCATGTGTTACGCCTGTCTATGCGTCGTGTTCTGGTGTGAAAGTAAGAGGCAGGAGACAGCAGTGGATATTTGGCTCTTTACTGCACATCTGCAACACAGAAATAAAGGTCTGAGCTGTGTGTGTTGCGCGCCTGCACTCACAAATAATTAACACATATGCTGCATATAGCTTTATTTTTCTTTTGCCTGGGAGGCAGCTCTACGCTTCTGTATGTTACTTCCATTTTCTCTATGAAACAATATTTTCTTTATGGCTAATAATATAGATTTTTGTAACAAAACTTAGAGTTAAAGTAGTCCATTTTTAAGGTTTGTAGCTTGAATATCTCCAGTGGGACAGCATAACTGGTTTTCCCTTCCTTCTCTGACAGAAATAGTTATAGGCTTCTTAATAAAATTTGGTACTAGGTTCAATTTGACTGATTTAATGAGTTGTGAGTTCTAAGTGCTTTGCTGTGGGGTGCAGATTTTCTGTCACCATGTACTCTTGTTCATTTAGCAACTTTTAAGAACTTTTCTCTCTCTAACTTTTTCTTTAATAGAAATTGTAATAACCACATGAAAGCTTCACTTTTTTGTGTTAATGTAATTCTGCTCTGGATTATGCAGTCAGCTCAAACGAAGCTGTTTTATAAAATGTTGCAGATTAAACATTTCATTCAAAAAAGCTCTTTAAAGGAAATAGGACAGCAATTCAAAAAAACAACATGTAAAAAAACACACAATGTTTTACCAGGAGCAGTTTCAACTGCTGCTGCAAACTGGACATAAAGTGAGAGGTAACTTCAAAAGAAAGCCAAAAAAACAAAACAGCGCTTCACATGCAAATTACTTGAATGTGATGTATAGAATACTGCAAATTCTAAGCCAAGCGTCTTGTTGCTTTAATTTAGACTTGCTGTTATGGACTGCACAATTCTGTGAGCTGATTCTTCATAAACTCCAAGCAGGAAAAACACTTTACAATATCTATCATTTGCCCACGCATAATCATACTGCCTGGTTCAGGTTCTCTGAGAAGAAGGCAAGCGCACAAACCCACACAAAAAAGTCAGGTTGATGTGTATGGTGTGTATGATGGATTTCAGCACTACTTATTTAGTCTATATTTCTTGCTTTTAAGCACACTTGTTCTTTAAAACCTTTAGGAGTAAACTTGCTCACGGAGGAGTAAGCAAAAATATGCATGTGTTTGTTTGCTTCCTATCTGTACTATTTGTACTTGACCCCTACTGTCCTCTTCACAGTTTAGTTTGGCAGAATCTACTGAATGATGGTTGTCCTTTGAATGCTACTTTCACTTGTGTCACTCATTGGATTCTTAGAAAACTGCTCGACACATTTGTCACACTGTAATGTGGTTGACCGTGTGGCATATGCAAGTGACCTTTGCAGCAGCACTTTTGTAGATTTAATGAAGCAGAGCATTGCCAATATCAGGATAAAACAGTGGCCTGCACTCTTAGCCGTCAGACAAGGACATAAACATAATACTTCATTGCTTTCCAAGTAAAGGATAATTGCTTACAAGAACCTGCTTGTCATTCTCAATCAAAAAACACTTGTATTTTTTGAAGGTTGTAAAGAACAGATTTTTTTTATGTTGAGTGGGCCATTCATCAACCTTCACACAAATATACTGTAAACCAGAGCTAACACTGCTGCTAATGTTTTTTTCTTACTCATACATGTTTTTCTGTATTATCGTATTTTTAGTCCTCAAGAGAAATGTGTAATACTTGATACAGATAATGCAGACACTTGCAATGACATTAAGTCTGCTTTTTTTGTCATATGGCCTTCTTTCTCATCTCAGCATTACTCCATCATGATAACAATGCTATGATTTTATGCGTTGTATTACTTATGTAACAAAACACTATCAAAATGCTGTTTGGGTAAAAGATAATTGAAATTCAAGCAGCACATGGTGTGTAGGGGGGTTGCTGGCTCTATCAGTGTATCTCATTGTGCAGTCTGTTGCAGCATCTTGCAGTGGAGTCTATTAGGAGTCATTTATTTGAGCTGTATGGCAGATTGATGCTAATTGTAGCTCTGAATCCATTTACTGTCAGTAAGCAAGAAAGACGGGGTGAGAAATAAAATGGGAGAATAACCCTGATATCTGGGCAAAGCAGCTGAGTGGTGTAGACTGTGTAGTTAAAAAAAAAAAATAGACTACCTTTTTTTTTCTTACCCAAGCAAAACTTGTAAAACTTCACTTAGGTGACAATACAAAGTTTGAATGCAACCTTATATAACAATAAGATTGCCCTGTTACATCATGCCAGTACAAATCATTATGTACAAGTTATGCCCTTTAAAAACTTATAATTTTTGACCTTTGGAACATTAGAACAGAGACATTTAAGGTCAGGAGGGATTTTGTGAGTCATTGGAAAAATGGCACCTCCACATCATGTGCTATCTCACAGGAGAGAAAAGGATGAAAACAAACTGATGTCAGGTTTGTAAGGTTAAATAAGCATGAATACATTGAAAGAAAACTAGAATGGCACAAAGAGAAACTGTGTCGTCTAAGAGAATTGTGTTTGAAAAATTGCCTTTTATTATTAGACATCTATAATCTGATGTTCAGTCAAAACTATCAAGGTCTTGAGGTACTAAGGTACACATGTCAATAGCAGATCATGATGTCTTAAAAATAGCATAAATTCCCTCCTAAATAAACAAGCCTTTGGATAAACATGCTGCCCATCAGTATGCCACAAAAGTTAAAGTTACAAAGGATTTATTAGTCTCTTTCACTCTAAATAAGCAATAAAGAAACAGAAGTACTTCATTTGACACTAATGAAAAATGACTGGATTAAATACTTTAGATTAATAATATGAATTCAGCAAAAGCACAGTCTAGCTTTGGAAACTTACCTACCTCAGTAATGATGTTTTAAATCAAATACAATGGGAAAAATAAATAATAAGTGAAAGAGCCAAACTGTGTGCCTGTCTGTATTTAATGGACCCACCACTACTACAGCTATCAGGACTGAATGATTAGCTGACAGTGACTCTTTCATGTTTGTGATGGAGTATGGTAAAGCCGGCTAAAGATGCAGACTGAGAATCAGAAAATCTGTGCACACAAAAACAATCAAGCATTGAATGCAATCATGAACAACTAGATTTTCCAATTTTTTAAATGCTTGTTATCGTCACTGTTTGCAGAATCTCTCAAAGCTACGTCCAAAATTGCAGTTTATTGGACAGTTTCTGGTTTGATGTATAAACTGCAAATAAA